>NC_056728.1:1164431332-1164731332 GCF_019279795.1 Protopterus annectens | reverse complement strand
AGCACTGACATATATAGGACAAGCTGTACTGAATGATCCATAACACAGAAGCCACCCCCACTCTTGAGTAAACTCCCAGTTCAGGTTAACCAGAGAGTCACTCATCGACTCTCCTCAAGAGGAATCTTGATGAGTGGATGGGAGATGGTAGGTTTACCCTGGGTATCACTGTTATGTCACGGGTAGATGGAGGCACAGTATACTAACCATGACATATGTCATGGCAAACTCCACTTACAATGTGTGTCGAAGGACAAACACACTCTCCGACTAGCATTAGAAATGGCCTAGGGCACATCGCTAGTGTTTGCCAATGTACACCTATGTTGTGGAATACACTACCAATGTTGGACAAGCCTTGTTTAAGTAGTTCATATCTGAACATAATGCAACATGGTCAGCTGTGCACAACTGGCCCCTAACCAGGCTGTAGTGCTCACTATGAAAATGTAAAGCAGTGATAGGACTAAAGCCCAGGATACTGTCCACCACAGTGAAAGTACTGAACCAGTACACTATACGGTACTACAGTGTTAGGTCAGTATGAAAGGATGTTGACAACTGTATGCAAAGTATCCCATGCAAACCCTGCAGGCACAGTATAATCCCTGTTGTGTTCAGACACAAAGCAGTTGGACAGTAACTACACAACATGACACACAACACACAACCATAAACGTGAGATATTGTTGAAGTTCACACTCATCCACAAATGTGGTGGGCTGCAGAGTTCAACATATGGAAAGCTCACACTGGGCATGCTCGCACACTTTGATAAATGAGACATATGTCAGACAACATGCCATGGAAAGCCTGAACTGGGCATGCTCACACACTTAGGCCAAATCTCAGTTTAGCAGTTGGCCACACATATCTGGTATTTGTACGTGTTATTCCAGGAACCAACCACATTACAGCAATCTGCCCAGTGCACACAGTTAAATGACTACAGAGACATAAGTGATATAGTGGATCCCTCTCATATTCAAACATCTTCCACAGATACACAAGTTGTTCATAGAAACAGGGAATGCTATGGCAATAAAGACCTGCAAACAGTCTATCAGCAACAAATATTGTGCATCTGACAATTAAACATATGGCTGTTTGCCCTATGGAATGACAGCTTAGCCAGAGTGTGCTTGGTGTCTGCCTCCCCAGTACAGTAGGCTACTGAGCCACTGTAAAGTAGGTCACATAAGGCACCGTGTGAGGCTAGTGTGCTGTGCCTCCATCAAGCAGGGACACAGTGGAGATCCCAGGGGTTGAATTTGCTAAGCCACATCCATGTTGTTGGTGTGTGCTGGAAGAGGGTTGGTGAGGACCTCTAACAATAAGTGGGCGTCAATAACAGACTGAGGGGAGCCTTATCTGCATTGTCTGGACAATTTCACTGTCAACACTTTGTCGTGATGATTATGAGGGATTGAAGGGCCGTGCCATTACTGTTCAGAGATGTCCTCCCTCTGTGGGCTACTGCTGTGCAATGTATTAGCTCACTCTGTCTGTTGGACAGCTCATATATGGCTGGTGTACACCTGACAGGTGTCCTGTTGTGGAGGAGTCATGGGTATATTTGGGATAGCATGATCAATGCAAACCTTCCACATGCTCATAGAATGCAGTTGTCAAGGATTATGCAGAGTGGCCTGTATACTCCCCCAGCATGGGTCCTTTGAAGTCTTCCACCCCAGTCTTCACAAGTGTAAAGTCTGCTTTTGATAAATACACTTTGTTTGCAGTGACAACCTTGCCTGGGGTGGGGATGGGATATGGATGTCCAGGGAAAGGTGAGTATGGTCAGATATCAACAATGGTGGTCTACCTCTGGTGTGGAACAGTGAGTACCCATGTTGCAGATGGTCAGGTGCAATATGTATTCCCCCTTGTGGCTGTGGTGAGTGGTTCTGCCATAGCACATGGACTCACAAATTGTAGTGGCTGTAGGGTAATGTTGTAGAGGCCTGAGTAGTTCCCACACACAATATACCTGTACCTGACGTTAACAACTGGAATGGTGTATGTGAACACCTGCATATCTTGGCAATGTTCCCAGGGAAGCAATGTGTGTGTCCTGGATGTGGGAGGGGTGGTTCGAACTGGTTGTGTTGTGTGTTACAGGTCCTGTGGTCACAAAGCATGGTATAGAACATAACCTGCCAGTGCGATGTGCATATCTAACCCTGAGGTAGGTGGCTGCAAATGCATATATATGCTATCCCCCACCTGACAGGTAGTACTAGATGTACATACCTCTGTAGAAATAATGATGTCAGCACCCTATAAATACTGCAGGTGCAGATTAGATGCCCAGTAATTCGGATAGTGTGCTCTGCTAATGCGTCTACCTCAAGTGTCATAATATAGTTAGGTAGGGGTTTGAATCCTGCAAGTGCTCAGTGTGTGTGGGTGAGTGGGGTTGGTGTGTGTGCAAGTCTGTGTAAGGGAAATGTCACTTTTGGCAACTGGGAAAGCACATTACAGGATGCACATTCCCCTTTCTAAACACTGATGATGTCAGCACCCTATAAGTACAGCCGGAGAAGGGGAAACTTCCCAGTAATGTGAATAGCGAGCTCTGCTAATGTGTCCCTCTTGAGTGTCATAGCATAGTTAGGTAGGGGTTTGAATCCTACAAATGCTCAGTGTGTGTTGAGGGGGGTTAGTGTGTGTGCAATTCTGTATGAAAGAAATGTCCCTTTTGGCAACTAGGAGAACACACTACAGGATGCACATTCCCCTTTCTAAACATTGATGATGTCAGCACCCTATAAGTACAGCAGGAGAAGGAAACCTCCCAGTAATGTGAATAGTGCGCTATGTTAATGCGTCCATCTCGAGTGTCATAACATAGTTAGGTAGGGGTTTGAATCCTGCAAATGGCAAGTTTGGGTGAGGGGGTTTAATGTGTGTTCAATTCTGTCTGAGGGAAATGTCCCTTTTGGCAACTAGGAGAACACACTACAGGATGCACATTCCTCTTTCTAAACACTGATGATGTCAGCACCCTATAAGTACAGCAGGAGAAGTGAAACCTCCTAGTAATGCAAATAGCGCGCTCTGCTAATGCATCCGTCTTGAGTGTCATAACATAGTTAAGTAGGGGTTTGAATCCTGCAAATGGCAAGTTTGTGTGAGGGGGATTAGTGTGTGTGCAATTCTGTGTGAGGGAAATGTCCCTTTTGGCAACTAGGAGAACACACTACAGGATGCAATTTCCCCTTTCTAAACACTGATGATGTCAGCACCCTATAAGTACAGCAGGAGAAGAGAAACCTCCCAGTAATGTGAATAGCGCACTCTGCTAATGTGGCCGTCTTGTGTTTCATAACATAGTTAGGTAGGGGTTTGAATCCTGCAAGTGTGTGTTGTGGGGGTGGAAGTAAGGTGTGTGCAATTACATGTGTGAGAGAACTGACCCTTTTGCCAACCAGTACAACACACCAGCTGCTGCATATTCCAATCTCTACACAGAGATGATGTCAGCACCCTACAAGTACAGCAGAAGAGGGCAAATCTCCCAGTAATGCAAATAGCACGCTCTGCTACTGCATCTCTCACTACTGTCATAGCACAGTTAGTTATGGCTTTGAATTCCACACATGCCACATGTGTTTTTGTCACACAGAATGCCCATGTGTGTGGGTTGTTGTTCACAATAATGCATGACATCAATTAAACCAGTAATGGCAATGGACACAGATGATGTATGTGTGTGCCAAATACACATATGTACCTGTGACCTTCAATAGTTCCCATGTCTGATGCCTGCCACATGTGAATACATGGTATTTGCACTGGATAACATTATGACTGTGGTCTTCTGTGCAGTGCTGCATGTGGTATGTGTATATACAGTGTGAGATGTATATGGTATCATCCTAGCAGCGAGGGATACACATCTGGTCTGGGGCATATAGTCTACATGTTGTTGATAAACAGGTGCTGCATGTTTTCACCTGTTGTGGGAGTGGTAACAAGTTGTTCCATAGCAATGCAGTGACTACATGCTAGGAACCTTTCAGCTAGGGTGTTGTAGCTACAGTAATTCATCAGCATTCAGTAATACGTCAGCATTCCTGGTGACGGTATGATGCCAACCAAGGTCAGGGTCATACCAGCCTGTGCCACATGCTCAGAGAGCCCTTCCATGTTCCCTATCATATAGTCCAGGGAGGTACATCACAGGTCAGCCATAGTGGCATGGGCAATGACTGAGTCGTATGTGTCCATGCCTCTGACTGACCTGTATGCTTGTGTTATGTGGTGGACCATAGTGCCCCACGGGCATATCACTGTGACCTTCACCTTGTCCAGCCTGGTGAGCGGGACCTCACTGTACCGGACAATAAAGGTACCTAACACAACTGTAGCAGGTGTGTTGTCTAGCCGTACAGGCTGTGACTGTTTGGCACACAGGATTTGTGTGCTATGTTGCACGTGCTGTGTTCCGCTTAACGAATGCCTGTGTGCCAGCTGCAGAGGTGTCTGCTGCTCAGGCAGGATGCTATTCTGAGGCTCCACGAATGGCCCAGTGTGTTCACATGTTTGGATTGCTGTCAGTGTAGGTCTACATCAGACTGGTATTGTAGTCACTGTAGTATTTCATGCCACCTGACAGGTTATGCCAGTACTGGGTTCAGAGTGCTTAGTCCCTAGTTTGGCTATGTGGTTGCATCTCATACATGTGTTGTACGTCCATGTGTAGGGGAGAGGGTTGACTGTGTACATGTGGCAACTGTGACATTGCCACATGACCCAAATATTCCACAACTGTACCATAGAGGTGACTGACAAGTGACCTTTTCACATGCTACCATAGTATTGTGATTGCCATGGTGATTAACAGCACATAGGGCCAATGGGGAACAAGGTACAGAAGGTGAGTATGTGAGGGTGTAGTGCCTGTGATTAGTTAGCACTGGCATATATGACTGCTCACGTGGACAAATGCCAGGTAAGTCATATGCAATGTGTCACAGGCAACATACATGTGAACAGGACAAACAGTGACGTTCTGTCAAGTGAGACATGGACATATATATAGTAAGCTATGCAGATGTCACTAGGAGTCCACAGAAGCTCTGTATCTCTGCATTGCAGGTGGGATCAGTGTTCCAGGGTAACTGCAAGCAAACATGCATGCAAACAAAGCTACAGTAAGCAGGGCTGCATGTAGTCCATTGTACAACAAACAAGCTGTACCACTTCCAGTAGGTAACAGTGCAAATATGCAGGCACTATACACATGTACATGGAAATACACAGGTCAGATGGCTAGGGTCCAGTCTCAGCGCACACAAGTGTACAGACCATGTACCGTCAGGATGTACAATAACTGTATGGAAACCCAGGTGCTCATACCTGCAGTAATACACATGTCAAATAACAGACACTGAACCTTCACTCAGTGGTTCCATACTTAGTAGGATGTATGCTACCTGTCCTGCCACCACAGTATCCCTGACATTTATGGGGACTCTCCCTCCTGTGAAAGTTAGTTTTGTGTGTTGGGGCTGTCTAGCATGGTATGAGATGTGAGCTTGCAGTGCTAGGGTGCTCCTGTGTGTTCTGTACCAGTCGTGTAGTACTGCACACATATCAACATCCTCAAACATCCGCATTGCAGAGTCCAGTGTGGGCAACATGCCACTTGCAGTTTACATGTCCATCATTGCGTATCAATACTTTCATTACCTTATGTATGTAGCCTTCTGTTGACATCCTTACCACCAGTATGCCAACATGTCCAGATGATACACTATGGTACTTACTGTGGGTGTAGACAACAGTACAAGACAATCATACCCTTACTGCATCAGGCATGCTGGGATATACCCACTATTATATCAGCACACAGTACTGTTAACAACATGATACTATTACTGCATGTCTATGTAGTCACCCTGTGCATCAGCAACATGTTAATCTGTACCTGCACTGATGTTGCAGATTGCAGGAGGTGGCACAGTTTCATCATATGCACATGGTGTGAAGTTGGTATGCCTGAGTCTGCCACTGATACCACCAATTGACATGTATGTGTATGTGTGTTGGTGAGGGACAGCAGTACAAGGTGGGGCAATGTTGATGCAGTGTGTGCGTGTATGCGGTAGCCCTAGGTGTTGTCAATTCACATGTGTGTATGGATGCACACAGTTCCACCTCATGGCTGCCATATACTGGTGTTTGTGGACAGCCACAGACTGTACCTGCCAGGTCATACAGATCAGTGTCTCTGGCCACATACACAGTACCTGTGCCTTGCAGGGGTGCTACGGACTGTATCCAGTACCAATCCAGACTGGGTACTGTCATCAGAAGCAGGTGTTCGTTGACTGGACACAGATCCCTAATGGGCCTGTCCAGAGCCACGTGCACGTGGTCTCCTGGGGCGGTCTGATGACAGCACAGACCCAGCATTGCTGGGGCTGCTGCTGGCACTATGGGGGTGGCCGCGGCCCTGTTGTCATCCGCGACGACTGCCAGCTGCTGCTGTTGCTGGCATACGTCCACGTCGACGCCTCAACCATCCACCATCGCCCTGGCTCATGGACATGCAGTTGTGGAACCGATCTAATATGTCCACACAACGTCTGTCTATGACATCGGTGAAATTACGGATAGCAGCCGGAATGTCACGCATACTGTCAGTCATGGCTGTGTGACATGCTGTCAGCTCCCTCAGACCCTGTCTGGTGTACCGTTCCATACGTGACTGTGCCTGCATGACAGCCCAAAACATAGCTGAGGTTGTAAGACCTCTGTGGGCACGTCTGACAGGGGCAGTACTCCCACGGATGCTCCCACGAGATCCCCTGGACATCTGTCTGTGTGGTACCATCTCAGGGCCATGCCCATGGCTGCTGTGTGGGGAAGCATGTGCCACAGATACCACATTACCCTGGTCAATGCCCACTGTATCCTGTCCATCACCTAGGGACATTGGTGACAAAGGGTGTATTGGCAGGATAACTGTGCGCATTGATGGGGTTGACAGCTGTGTACTGTCAATTGGCTGACCAATGATGGACCCTGGCATACCTTCCTGTGCCATTACACAGATGTCATCATTATCAGTACCCGTGGCACCTGATTCAGGTTCCCAGCTGCATGACACCAGAGCAGCACCAGAACCTTTGGGAGGGAAACAGGAAACACAGTTTACAATGTCTACACAATGTTACCAGTGATGCACACATGCACACATGCACACATGCACACATGCACAGGTGCACACATGCACACATGCGCAGGTGCACACATGCACAGGTGCACACATGCACACATGCACAGGTGCACACATGCACATATGCACACATGCACAGGTGCACACATGCACAGGTGCACACATGCACACATGCACACATGTACACATGCACACATGCACACATGCACACAGTTGCACACTTGCACACTACTCAGTATGCGAGCTATCAACACACAGACACAGACACGCCTGCATGCATACACAGAGCACTACTCAGTGAGCCTAATATTACTATTACTATCAAGACTATTAAAGGTATTGTTAATACACACTCACCAGCATGGATAGGCTGCATTGCTGTTACACCAGAGGGACCTGCAGGAGTGAGGAAATTAATGTCAGTGGGCACAACTGTGCCATTGTTACTGAGTATGATACAGGTCAGTAGTAGAACAGTCGCCTTTCACAGGTCAGCTGCTGATATTGAGAATATCACACTTGCACATTAAATACTATGATGACAGCTACAAACCAAGGACACACCTCACACATGCATTAACTACCAGTGTACACAACAGTCAACTATACATATGGCATATTACCTGCACGCTTCTAGTCTTGCTGCTGTGTGGCTCCAGCCTCCATCATAATGCAGGTCTGCTGCTGTTGTTGTTGTTGGCGGGCTGGAGCCACAACACTTATGAGTAGTCCCTCCAGTCTGGTGAGTGGGGGATGTGTAGCCACCCCACCACCTGTGGCAACCTGCTGCTGTGGATATCCGACGCATGCTGACGGGCATTTCTGATTAAATCACTGCAGTGATGTCGTACCTGCTCATATGTCCTATTATGCATGCCTATGTCATTTACCCGACAGACCAGGTCTTGCCACAGTGCAGCCCTCTCCTGCTGATTCTGGCTGGTGCGGGAAAAGAGTATTGCATAATCCCACACCAGGCTCTGGTGTATCTCCTCATCCTCAGCTGCAGAGTACGCTGGATTGCGCTGGTGAGCCATGGTCCTGAAAAAGGAAATAACATGATATCAGCAAAATATGTCAGCAGAATTTGGCACACATACTACACATGCTACTCAACTGTTGTGATACAACATATCTCACATATATAGCATCTGTCTGTCTATTGGTGGATACACATGTAAATGGCCAGGTATCAGTGCTCAGCCAACAACTGTGCAACAGTACCTGGCACACTCCATACGACATACTACCAAACCCCAGCAGTCAGAACACTGATTCAGGTCCAAAGCACCTCCTCACTCTGGGGGTTTGTATCGAGGTACTGTATGGGGTACATCATCAACTACTGTGAGCTGACCACATACTAATTGCCCTGGATATACATATCCCACCTCCACCACCAGCACAATCAACTACAGTGAATAACATTTCAAATGCAAACTTTATACTTCATAACACTGACATGGTATCCTTTAAGCCCACTGGGCCAGTGGAAGACACAACCCACAATGCTGACCCCTTCACAAATGATTTCTACGGACATCTCCGGGAATGCATGGTTCATGCAATCCGAGAATGCATGGATCATGCAATCCCATATAAGACCAAGACACTCTCCACAAAGGGAAAGCTTCCTGTCTGGTGGACCCCAGCCATAGACAGATTGTATAGCAAAAGATGGAAGCTACTGCAAGACAGAGCATAATTCCATAAAGGGAAGGCATGTCTGATCAGCACTAGTAAGGAGCTATTTTCTCTCATACAAACATCCATGGGCAACTTCGAAAGGGAAATCAACGGGGACACTACAGATAACCACAAGGCCTTCTTCAGTTATGTTAGCAACCTGGTCAGAAACACTCCAATATGCTCATAGTTAGTATACAACAACATATAATTCACTGAACCCACAGATATTGGCAACATTGTGGCAGACAGGTTCAGTGCAAGTTTCCCCCCTCCCTCTCCCCCAAACTAAGACATACGTATCCCAGCTGACTGTAACCTCCCTGTCATCACAGATGTCAAGGTGAGAGCCGCCCTCAGAAAAGCAGTAAACACAACATGAATGGGACCTGATGGTATCCCCGGTTGCATGCTACATGAACTCCAAGAGGAGCTAAACACACATATAGAAGTGCTATGTAACACTAGCCTGACTACAGGATATGTATCTGTACACTGGTGTACAGCAGCAGTGGTTCCACTCCACGAAGGAGGCACCTCTACATACCAATACAATACAACACAATACAATACAATACATTACAATGCAATACAATACAATATGCTATTACCCCTGGGACTACAGCAGCATACTGTTCTGCTACCCTGACCATTGTGACACATGTGATGTGATGGTACCTGCTCCTGTCAAACAGTTACACAGGGTGACTCATATGGCATATAACCTATCTGACTAACATTCAGCAGGGGTATGTGTGACATGTACTCATGGGGAGTCTTTCTTCTTAATGCTGTGTGGTTTATTGCAGGGTATGTCTTATCTGTGGGTAGGAACCTGTACCTCCGCCATGTGCTCTCTACTGCAGCGTCACGGACGACACATAGCAGTCATTTAGGTTGTGGATGGTGTGAGGTGTTACTATGGTTGTTGGACATCTGTCATGGGTGTGACTTAAGTATGTAAATCCAGGAGTGGTAACCTCTATGTGGGTAGTATGTGTGTACTCTGTGGTGTTGTCAGTCACTGTGCATTGGTAATGTGTTTGAGTGCATTGTCACAGTGTTGTACATGTCACTGTGTCCTTCTCCATATATGTAGCTGTCATGTGAGGTACATACCGTGGCAACCATTGTGTGGTGTAGAGGGGTACACTGACCTACATGTCCATAGCTGACACACCATGTCTGCTGACACATACCATGTGCAGGTATTCCAGGAATAGTGTGCCACTGTGAATATCATTGGGGGGACTATTGTACACATTTATGACCCTGTTCACCCCTGACACATGCAGTGGTGGGCAGCCAATCACATATCTGGTGGTTACTGGTGTAGGTGATTTGAAATGGGGTATGGTACTCCAGCTTTGACACTGGTGTTCACTCCATGCCTTTGTCACCAGGCACATGTTGCAATACATCTGTGCACATGTGCCTCACTCAGAATATATATATACATCTCTCTCTCTCTATATATATATATATATATATATATATATATATATATATATGTATATAGATATATATATATATATATATCTATATATATATATATATATATATATATATATATATATATATATATATATATATATATATATATATATATATATATATATATATATATATATATATGTCTGTATACATATACACATATATATATCGATGTACATATATTGCTATAGATATGGAGAGGGGGTGTGTGGCAGAGAGGGGGTGAGAGTGACAGAGGGGGTGGGACAGGGGGAGTGTGAGATCGTCATATACAGTCATATCTGTAGATAGTCAGATCTGTCTGTCTATGTATATGTATCTACATATATCTATATCTGTATGTGTGTATTACATATATATGTTTGTAAATATTCTATCTATCTACATCTGTCTATGTATTCCAACATCCCTCTCTATGTATGTATACATATATGCATATTATATATATATACATACATACATATATTGACATACATACGTATCCATATGATAGATAGGTATATCAACATGTTTGTTTACAAAACTGTATACACACACTAACATACTGCTAAACATACATAACTGGCATTGCACTACAACCTACATTCAACCTACATTGATATGTGCACATAGATGCCCTCACATACATATGTATGTACAGCCTTCACTGATAGTTGCTGTATGTCCCCTGCCCTATGCACATCTTCATATACATATGGATACAGACCAATGACACATATGGAGGGTTCACAGTATGTAGACTTTTAAAGTATTACTTTACATTACCTGTGTTTGTCACAGCTGCTTGCGTTGCCGTCTGGTTTGGTGTCCTGCTGCTCCAGTTGCCAGTTGTCAGCTTTCGAGTGGTTGTTGATGACTGGTTTTGTTTGTGTATGTTTTTTTCTCTCTCTCTCTCTCTCTCTCTCTCTCTGTCTTTCCCTACCTCCACAGGGTGCAATGAAAGTATTGCATGTGTGGACTGGGAGTACAGCATGCTTTTGTAGGTATCTGCATATGTCCATGTGATGGCCTCTGCACCAATTGTTAGCCAGCATTTGCTAATTGCATGCAGCCAGTTGTGTACTGATTGCAGTTTTCACTGTGATTCCAGGACAGTGCTATAAAAAGGTATGTGAGATAGGCGTAGCCCTTTCAGAGTTTAAGGGCAGGGACCATGCTGGTATGCTGTGGACACTGTTCTGTGAGTGTAAAGGTTAGTATCCCTCTCATATTTCTGGCTGTGTTGTAGATTAACATTTCTCCATTCATTTCTCCAGTTTCCTGTACTAAGTGTGTATGTACACTGACACCTAAGACTACTACTACTGTTAATGTGGTGTGTGTGCTTTCCTGTGGGACATGTGGTGTAACTGGTATATAGCAGTGGCTCTTGCATTTTGTTGCTATGGCTTCAATATTTGCCCTTTACATTCACTACTTGTATGCCTGCTAGGTGTCTTGACTGTAGTGTGTTGCTGTGGCTTTCCTAATTTCCATGTACATTCACACCTTGGAATGCTTGCTATATCTGCTAGGGTGTTACTGCATGCAGTGTGGTCTGGCCATGGTGTGGGCCTTGACATCTGTTAGGGTATTTGAGTATGCTGCTGAGCAGGCCCCAGAGACTCTCAGGTGCATCTTTTATCTGCCTCATGGAATGGTACATATCAGTGGGGTACACCCATTAAATTGTCTGGTATTCTGCAGTTGTGACTGTGGGATAGCATGAGCATATGTATTACTACACTATTTCTGCCGTGCAAGTGGTGCATACTTTCAGTACTTTATAGTTACCATTGCATGTGTTGTAACACCTTTCTGCCTACTGTTTGTACATTTCACAGGGAGTCTGTGGGGCATCCCTGTAACTCAGTCACTGTTGCTATGTCTAGACTCTTAACTATTCAAATATGGCAGTGTCAGACCTCTCAAGTGTACAGATATTTGGAGGTTGTCCACATTTTTGCCTCATATTTTGGTCAATATCTCATAAACAGCTTTTTCTGGCAATTCACTCTGGGCTCAAGTCAGACTATAGAGACAAACATTTCAGTTTCAGACTTCATACCCTTCCAAACATCCAACAAAATGCAGAACCTGTTACTCTCTGAACTGTCTAAGTTTGTTGTAGCATTATTTGGAATGTGTCCCTGTTTTTGGCCCTTTGCTCCACATTTTTTATTACTTAGTCCGGATGTGTTCCTGTAAGAGGTTGTGGGATATGGGCAGTGATTATCCTGCTGTGAGTATGTGTGTGGCTTGCAAGGTGCTACAGTGACATTATTACCTACTAGCTACCAACTAGAGTGGCTGTTTCTGTTCACACACTACTATTCTAGAAATCCACTACATTTGACAGTAAATATACATGACATGCTTTGTGTACTACACATCCTATATTCCCTTTACATTCATTCCTACTATTACATGATATATTTATTGTAGCACAATGTTCTTATATAACAGTCATGGCTTAGTGGTAAGTCATGCAGACTACTGTTTCCAAGGTCCTGGGTTCGGGACTGACAGTGGTATTTTATTTTGCTTTTGAGCAGACTACAGGACTTGTCATTCAGAGCGACTAAGGCACTTTTAAGCAGTTGTAACCGGGTTAGCGCTGGTTTGCGCGGAGCTCACACATGCGCACTGGCGTTCAGCTCCGCACACCCACTTACAACCGCTTAAAAGTGCTTACTCTTGCGCACACCCTTGCTATTTTCTTTGAAAGAAATGAAAATGGGGAGACAGGAAAGTGGTGAAAAAGGGGTCACAAAGAGGGTAAGACAGTAGGGAAACAAGCTCGGGTTTTGCAGGAGGGATGTAGGTAAGGCCCATAGCTGCCCATTTCTTCATCAGCAACAGCTGTGCATATGTTTGTAATTTGTTGTGACATTTGAAACCTTCCACCCCTGAGAGAGGTGTAAGGACAACAATAATACTTGTTGTACAGCCAATTGTAATTCACAGTTTCCATGTCCAGCAGACATGTGTGTGAAATGGGCAGCTATGTATGGGGCGTAATTTTTTTGTGGGTACAGAGTGCCCTTTTTTTTTTTTTTCAGGTGAGAGTGGTATGTCAGGTACAGGAAGTCGGTATAGCTGGGGAGGTAGGTTGGGTAGGTTAACAGACAAGACAAACAAGACGCATACAGGGGCGGTGTATGACACATGTGGGGGGGGTTACACAATTGACGGGGACGGATGTTTGGATATCTAGAGCCCATGAGCCCACAGATGGCAACAGTGGAACTGATATCCCCACCCATGGGCAGTTGCCACTGTGCCTTCACGGCCCAGGACGGGGCTGTGCTGGGGGCTGTGTAGGCCGGGCAGCAGGCACACCCATTAGTTGTGCCACCTGTGCCTTAAGCTGGCGTAGGGGCCCAAGAACAGCTTCCTGGATCTCCCTACGGACCACAGTCCGGACACTATGGAGGGTGAGTGGATGTTCTCCTCCGGCCACACTTGCAGAGGGGGGGGGGATGAGCCCCATCCCCTGCAGCGCTTCCACCCGCAGGTGGCACTGGGCCACTGGAGGAGGGTCCGGCCTGGGCACTACTGCCAGGTGCACTCGCCAGCTGAGGAGGGAGAGGTGGGTCCGCTGGAACCCGCCTTCCCTGTCGTCCTATGTTTTGCATTATGTCATGACAGTTTGGGTTAGTAACGTACAATACCATTCACAATTAGTTGTAACAGCATGCATTAGTATTCCCATTAACCAAACACCCAGATATTCAAACCATTGAACAGCAAGCATAACACATGCATATTTTGAACAGCAATATACAGTCCAACAACATGCAGGGTTGATTGATGGCAACAGGCCATCAGGTTTGGATGTATGAACAGGGCAGATGCATCAACGTACATGCAAATATGTATGAACCAACAGGACAAATGTCCAGGGGTGTTAATTGTGATTGCACATACCAATTTCACGTGGAATGGATTATATGTGGTTATAGGGTAGGATGAAGAAAATTTAATTAACAACTTCAAATACCAATACATATGCTGTACATTTCTAATAGCTGCAGATATATACACACTACAATTCTGCCTACAGTTTCCTATGTGATAACTACTTCAAGTTGGTGATAGGAATGTTACTGCTACATCAATATACATTTTCATTTTTATTCATACACATTCATATCTGGCTCTGTTCAGCTACATCATCCTGCTACATTTGCTTTATATAGCTATAGACAACTGTGGATGTTTGGTATTTCAGACAACCATACAATCTGCATATTGCAGACTGAGAGCAACATATCCAGATTTTGGGATACACATTCCAGCTGCGGTAACATTTTCAACACATTTTGCAGTTTGGTTCTGCTTGTCACATTCATTTCATTCTGTACTGACTGCAGTATACTTTATTCAGGAGTTATTACTACTTTATTGGAGGATTCATAATTCTTTCTCACACTCTCTCACTTGTTTTATTTTTACAATTCAGGATGGTACTTAATTCTAGGCTTTATTTACATGTTTTACCTGTAGTTATTACAATCCTTTCCAACAGTCTCACTTCTTTCATGTTTCTGTATTTCAACAGGGATATATTTCACATGTGTTTTACTCAGCTTCTGTAGCTGTACTTTTCAGCCTACTGCAGGTTATGTACTATTATATTACAGGTGGGACATCTTTATTTCAGACTTTATTTCAGACTTTTTCATTTTTCTGTTTGGATTACAGACTGCATCATACTTTTGTAATCAAGCAATACTTGCAAACCCTCTTACACTGTTACTTGCACATTTTATTACTTAGTGACTACACTGCACTCTTTTGCTAACTGTCATACTTTTATATTTATTTACAGTTACAGGGAGAGGATTACTGACCTGCCTGGTGGCGCAACCACGCCAGCCTATCGCCATAGGCTCTACGGTTTGCAGAACGGACACCTGCAGCTGTAATATAAATAAAGTAATATTGGAATACACATCTCCATAATATCAGCTAGGTTAATTTCTTACATAAATAATTAGATGTAACTTACTCAGTAGTGGGGCGTTGGGCATTTGCCGGGCCTCCTGGATCCAACGGTTCAGTTGGTCCTGCTTGCGTCTCTTCAGGTCCACATGGTGGTGACGGACCTGCTCACCAGTCCTTGGTATCCCTGTGGCACTGGTGAGATCATGAGCCAACCGGTCCCACACCTCAGCCCTATATGCTCCCCACAGGACCTGGCCCTGGATGAGTTGGGCCTCATGATTGTGGACAAGGAGCCAAACCATATATTTGGACTCCTCAATGCCCCACCTCTGTACTCGAAAGCAACTACCCTCACCTACACCTGACATTCTGGCTGCAAGTTGGTTCTACAATTGGTTATGCTGTGTATTCCTGCGTATGGGGCTTATATATGCCATTTTTCCCGCACTTATCTGTGATTGGCCATTTTGGAATTGTATCAGCTTCACAAAACCTGCTTTGTCATGCTCCTCTTTCTATTCATTCCTATATATTTGCTATTACTGCATTTCTAAGTGCAACTGTCATGGCTTAGTGGTTCAGTAGCTTGACTATGGTGCATGGTATCCTGGTTTCGAACCTGGCCACTGCTTTTTATATTTTATGACTGTCTACACAGGCTAGGAGGTGTGTCTGTGTAAAGGCAATTTTGTTACAGCTTGCTCAACGTTGCCCGTCGGTTAGCTTGTTGGCGCAGCACGCAACTCCGCGCAAACGGGGAACGCTGGTTTACGCATCATTTGGCTGTCAGCACGTATATTACGCTCAGCGCAGCTACGGGCACACAGTTTCAGCATGTTAAACCACTGCTCATCTACGGGCACTCATTTTACACCTGTTAAACCACTGCTCACCTACGGGCAGATGCACTCAACTTGTTAAACTGTAGCTCAGCTATAGGCACATCTGACATTTTTTATTATTTTGTTATCTCACATTTCTTCAAAATAAATGGCCCATTTCATTACATTTTACATAAAATATAATTTTATGTGTACATATATGTCAGGGACTTGTTTCGTGCTTATTTCACTCAAAATAAAAATTGATGTTGGGGGGGCTCGAACCATGACTGCCTGCTCTTCAGCCAATGTCTCTACTGCTACGCTATTGCTTCTTGGCTTACTTTGCATATGTAGTTCTTATATGCTTTTCCACTGACTGCTAACTGTGGCTAAGCTATGGGCATGCCCGCGCAAACGAGCGCACACACGGGCAAACATCTTTACAATTTAAAAAAATATATAACATGTTCATTTATATATTTTATGTTCATAGTCTGTGGGGGCATGTGTTGTGTTGTGTTTATTCACATTTACACGGACTCTGTTGTGGGGGTTTACTTTCGGGACTTTTACTCTTCTGGGGGCGTGTCTGTTTGCAGGGCTCGGCCTACGGACACGCCCCCTACTGTCTTCCACGGACCGTGTAAGCCTTAGGTGTGATTCAGCATGCCCTCATGCATATGCATGACATGCTGACATCACACCGTTTAACTGCAGCCTCCGTGTAAGCCTTGTAACTCTTACACGGAGGCTTCGTGAATCCTGCCCTTTATAAACCAACTTGCACACTGTAAACCTCCGTAGGAGTATTTGGGTGTTACTAGGAATCGTCACACAGTCTGGAATACAAGTTAAGGGTTTGATTCCAACTTCCATGCTGTTAGATTAACCTTACTTGGTACAGCAGTGCCATGGTTTTGCAATAAATGTCCCTAATTTTGGGAAGATTTGCATTTTGTTGCAAATGGGTGGTAAAAGACACAAGACCTTATGTCAGATATAACCACACCCATACATAGAAGTGTGGAGGTGCCTCTTAACTACCTATTACAATGCTTACAATTCTTTCCATTAGTCCCATATATACATGTGCTGTTTGTCATTTGGCTTAGCAAGTAGGCATTGCTGTGGAAAGGGTAATATAAAGCAAAAATCTTTCAGTATGCACTTATTACCTCCGGCCTTACACCAGCTACATACCCATCAACCACAGTGCTTGCATCAGTTTTCCATGTTGTTGACGGAGAGTGCATATCGACTATTGGTGTTAGGAAGGACAGAATGAGGATAAAGACTTTGGTCCTTGTGTCACAGTTCATCTACAGGAAAATGGATCAAGGTACAGCACCTTTGGATTTCTGCTTCACACTACTAGTCATTCTGCAGGTGCAACGATATATGAATCACCAGGACACAGGCCTTATAACTCAGAGATACATACATGTATGTCCTGCCTGTGCAGGACATCCTTTCATTTCTCTCCATTTTTCTGGTCACTGCATTTCATCATGGGGTAGAAGTGACAACATGTTGAGAACTGTAATGCAAGTTTGAATGTTTCTCCCAAAAATGTTTTGGGCTTGGAATGTCTGCTCTCAGTACTGTAGCAGCATCAGTTTTCAAATGATACACAGCGTATTATGCATGTAAAAACATCTGGATGTATATGATCCAAAGGACAGACTGCATGAAAACAGCAATACTATGATATTTCTTTCCTCACTTCAAAACAGTTTTCCATAAAATGAAAAATCCCATTAACTGTAATTGGAAAAAAAAGACTGAAAAAAAATAACAAAACACTTTTTGGCATGTTATACAGATCAGAATCAGGAATGCGATAAATGAAATACCTAGTACTGCAGGGCTTTGAAATGAGTTTCATAATGAGAGGTAAAGTCATAAATCATGAACCATGTTCCTATAGACTAGAGTATCAGATATTTCATTTATTACATTCTGGAAGCCTATGTATTTAATTTGTCTTTTTGTGTGTATTTTTGTGTACATTCCTGTTTTCCATTTATTTTACTGGAATGTTACTTTGTACTTTTTTGGTGTAACAATATTTTTGTAGTGGATTTCTTTGTTTATTTTATAGGAATGAGATTGGTATAAGGATATGAGGTTAGGTTAAGTTTTTATCTAGTGACTCAAGCAACTGATACAGAGCTGTAATGGGGGGGGGGGGGCTACTGACCTGGGTGCACACTGTAGCGGACATAATCGAGAGTTACCAGTGGGCGGGGGAGTTCAGTACCAGCATTCATAAATGAATGAATGAATGCCAATATTGCTACTTGTGGTCACAGCTGTAGTGTTTTGTGGGATTATTTAAGCATAGCAAGCTGTTTCTTACATTAGTAGCAAGGAGTCTGTTAACAGTTTCAATGCAGAAGAGTTTTTTCTTTTTTGTTCTTCAACTTACAGAAGACGTTTTTTCTGCTCAACTTTGAGGTAATATGGGTACCAGTTCGGGGATCTGCACAGGATGCCTGATAACCTAGCTATGGTTCTGTCCAGATGCGTGAGAAATATGCACTCAGCAACCCGTGTAGAAGTGCACAAGAATGTTGCTACTGTTTTTTTTTATTTGCCCCCCCCATTGCAATCATTGCAAGAAATAGCTTATTTCGTTATTTTTTTGATATTTCTGTGTTATTTTACTTTGGAGTGATGTTTTGTGATTATTATATTTTGGCATGTTTTATGTTAGAGTTGATTTTCTGGATCTTTCATGTGAATTTTAGTGGTAGTCACAGTTTTTTAATTATTTTCCCCCATACAGACTGGTAGAAAAAGTAAATCTAGTTGATGGGATAATTCCGTCAACTTTTAGATAAAATAAACATTTTTGGTATCATCATCGGGCAACAGATATTTTAAAATACACATGCAGTGTACTAGATGCATGCTTTTATCAAATCCCATATCTATCCTGCTCCACTGACATAGAGGGATAAATCCCTGAATGTTACCCAGGCAGCATGAGTTTGAATAGTGGTTTGGGCACCTGTTAGAGTTGGTGTGGGGGAAATAAGGAGTGACATGGGTTGATGACCTCTTTTTTGAGAGGATGGGGTGGAGAGTGTGTTTGGGCACTTGTTTTCACTGTAAAAATTGCTGGTAGAGACCAGAGATCCAGCAGTAGTGTTATATTCAAGGGGATGTTGAATAATCTTGATGGATTATGTCACTAACAGAAGTGAGTCACTTACATTTACTGATGCCCATTGCATGCTGAATTCATACTCTGTCATTAACAAATGGAAGTCTGTCTCTCTGCAAATTAGATCTCCCTCTAAACTCTCCCAGTGAAAACAACTCCTAAAAGACTAACTAAATAAATCCTGACTTGGCTCCTGCACTAACCCAGGAGAACTTGCCTGTCCTTCCTTACACCATCAGCGTACTTTGACTATGTTCAGATAGAAGGAATTAGTACAATCTATTTCTTACACAAAGAACAAATATATTTTTGCCTAGGCTATATTATCTAGTCATCTCTAAGCAGTGTACTCAGTGTGTTTAATGTCATCTCTATGAACTGCAACCGTGAGTACTTTATCTATTGGCAATCTTCTTTTTCAACCTGTTTTATCTGTCCAAAAAAATTCACTATCTATGCATAGCTTGTATGGACTGAAGCTGAATTTTTACTCAGTTAATATGTCATTCTTCTGTATTAGGCTTTGTAATAACTTTTTTAACTGTAACCATATTATATCAATGTCAAGCTTTTCTCCCTGGGCCTCTGCTGAAAAGGGAATATTATCCCAGCTGGACTTTCCTGGTAAGCAAATGTAAAAAAATAAACTAAAATAATAATAATAAATAAATAACCCTGATGTGTTCACAGGTGTGCAGAGAGGGGTTATGGCATTAAAGCACAAGCCTCCTGGTCAGAAGCATAACTGGCTGTGCCAGCACCCTGTGCTGGTACCACAAACTAGTGCCTTGCCCTGCCCCTCAGTTCTTTAAGTGCAGACAATATATAATTAACAGTTGCTACAGTTAATTCCCTGCCTGCCCAGAGCACTGCAGTGCTCATGTATTAGTTTAAAAAAAGTCTTCTTTTAATCTGCAGCAAACTGCTTGTTACAAAAGTAGCAAACAGTTGCTACTGTTTATGCCCTGTCTGCATGGCGCACTATAGCAGTCATGTCTTAGTTTAAAACAAGAAGTCTTCTTTTAAACTGTAGCAAACTGCATGTTACATATGTAGCAAACAGCTACTATAGTTGTAACCTGCCTGCACAGAGTGCTTTGTTGCTCATGTCTAAGTTAAAAAAAAAATGAAATTGATTAAATTATAGCAAACAATTGCTGCATTTTAGAACACACATGGGGGGCTGTAGCACAAAGGCTTTGGTGCAAATGCAATGCCATCTTTTAAAAGCCAGTGTTGATCTAAAGATAGAGGGAGAGACAGAGAGAGAGAGAGAGAGACAGGAGAGAGAGAGACAGAGAGAGAGAAAGCGCATGATGAAGTAGGGCTGATTGAACCCCCCCCCAACCTTTTGCACCCAGGGCAATTGCCCCTCTTGTCAAGCCCTAGCTATGGTTCTACTCCTGGCCACATATGGGTGACGACTCTGCTCTTTGTTGCTTGTCTTTCACCTCCTAATGGAATAAATGGCCTGTATGGGGTAGTTGAGAGTAGGGAGCCTGATGGGGAAAAAAAAGTAGGAAAAAATCCAATATCAGGGGTCCAAGGAATATATATATATATATATATATATATATATATATATATATATATATATATATATATATATATATATATATATATATATAATGCCAGTAGAGTCACACAGAAAGTTTCTATCTACTTTTTCAAAGTCATCCAAAACATCTTCCTCATGGATCCTGCAGAAGCCCTAGAATCTGATAAGTTTTATCAGGGGCATACTTCTCATGTACATGGTTTGTTTTCTGAATATGTCAGATAGGATGGTACAGTAATAGGACACCAAATCAGAGGCAGTATGTTTCTTTGCCCTGTGAATTTATGTGCTGAAGCCTATGATAAACTGACATTGTGTAATGCTGTCTGTGAGAAAAAAGGGAATCAGGAAGTTAGTTAACACAAGAAAGTACTCGGGGGGCGGGGGGGGGGGGTGATTGGCTTCTCAATAATTCCATGCTGGGATAAAATAAAAAAATAATAGTTGGTGTGCATATATATTTATTTTAAACAGCAAGCTTGAGAGCAAAGCTTTCTTTCTTACTGCTTCTCCATCTTCCTCACCAAAATTCATTGCATAATAACAAACCAGCACTTCAAGACTTGTGGATAAGTTATACATGTACACATGGAAGGGGTGCACTAGTTTGGTCACTTGGTCTGTGGCCTTCTGACCTCTTTGGAAATTCTGTGTTATCACATTGTAAGGAACTAAACATAACCTGGATTACATCCTCTGATTTGGTGAGGAAGGTGGAGAAGCATTAAGAAAGAAAGCTTTGCTCTCATGCTCGCTGTTTAAAACATTATGCACACTGACTGCTACTTTTTATATTAACCATCATGGCTTCACTGAAAAATCAATCATCTCCAGCATAATGCCTTGAACTATAATTATAGTCCCCCAGTACTTTTTTATTAGATCTGTTAACTTCCTCATTTCCCCTGACTCCCTAAATACTTTCCTGCATGCAAATGGTATAATCCTTTTTTTATCAACTCCTCCTGCATGTTTCAGACTAAAGAAAATCCTTGGTCTATGTGGCTTACTGATGTTTCCTTTTCTGCTCCTGCTTACTGCTCTTAGGCTTTTGTTTGTGGTGATATCAGATGTGAGCTTTATTGGTTTGTACAGTCAGAAGAATTAGAAAAGCACTGCAATGTTTTATTTAAACCATGTGTTTTTATAACTCCTGTTTGGTGTCTGTCTGGTTACAATTTAAAACAGACTTCCCACTGTCTGAACTGTAAAAATAGTGCCTCCTTTACAAGAGGAAATGATGTCAAATAGTGGAAGTTGTTTATTTCTTTCATGGATGTTTATTTGTGGTTTGAGTAGGCAAAGCAAATGGGACATTCAGTCACATGTGGAAATTGTTGAACACTTTGCTGGCTCAGTTACAAGAAAAGACAGAAATGTAACAAGCTGTAGGTTCTGCTAAATACTGTTAACCCTAAAGCTTAACAGCAAATGATGTTAGACGCACATCTGGTCCTTCTCTGTTTGCATTATTAAATATCAAGTATCTGACGTTAAACACTTTGATGGAGTAAATGTCAATATGATGCAAAAGCAAATGTTTCTGGATAGAAAGGAATAATTTGTTAGCATTAGTCAGCAAGTGGGGTTAAAACAGTTCTGCATCTCTCAAATAGTGAATAAAGTAGATGTTGGACCATACAGCAAAGACATTCATTTATATGAAGTATAAATATTTCTGCTTGCCCAAGTGTGAATCACTTTACATTATACCAGGACCTATTTTCATAAACCTGAATGGATAGTAAATACATGATAAATCATGCAAAACATAATGTGGATTTTTAAATAAACAATAATTTTTCAAAACTGTTATACATTTTGCTACTGTTGTAGTCCCTTGAGAATGTTACAATCTGGTTATTTTTCTACGTGAGGTGACTGTACCAGTGCTGAGATATTACTGTTATAAACAAGGCCAAGGTTGCTGTTGTTGGTGACCTGATTTGGAAAGGGACACTTATGTGACTCCAGTGTTAAACATCGTTTATAGGGATGTTACAGTCTGCTTATTTTGCCTACTTTCCCTGAGCAGGAAAGACAATCTGTAACCTGAGAGGCAGTGATAAGATAACATGATGATGGAAAATGCTGGAAAGCTGGAATTGTTAGCCCAGATTGTCATGGCTGGAATAGACAAACAAGCTAGTAAGTCTATTTGATCATCTGTAAGTTCTATGCCAGATTCTTTTCCCAGTTGCTTTTCCAGGAGTCTGCACCTTCATATGGATCCATTTTCTCACATCATTCTGTTTTATTTTCTTTATTCTTCTGCCACCCTTCCCACTTGACACATCATTTGCCTCTGGCTGTTCCCCCTGCTTCCTTGCCACCCAGCTCTGAATGTCTAAATTAATCCATTCTAGATAGACCCAGATGTGCTCTGTTGCTGTGTGAGTTCCTGACACCTTAATATTTAGTGCCCAGGGATGGAGAGATCTGATAGAAAGTTATGGATGAGGAACCAGGAGCCATCATTAATATAGAGGTGAATCAAGATCCCTACATATGGTAGTAGCTTCTACAATGAAGTCATTGCACTTGGGGTTGGCATCCACTTGCCATGTGCTGGACATCTTCATTGCCCCTTAAGAAAATGTCCGACAAGTTTAATGGTCTCCAACAGAGGTTACAAAGGTGGCACAATTCCTGAAACCCTTCAGCAGAGATAGGAGAAGCAGATGTTGGCTACTCCATCCTAATTCTATTAGAGTCCATTCCTGACCTCAAGTCAACAGTAGACCAAAGATATTCTCTGTCTCTGTGCCAATTGTTTGGCTCTCCTCAAATTGAGGTCCAGCCTTTATGACATTATTTATGGGGTCTATTTTATTATTAGCTTGAACATGAATTGTCTGAATCCTATTAACTTGAATGAAATAATATCATAACCAGTAGAAAGTTTTAAAGAGGTATAATTCACATAGGGGTGCAAGCTTCCTGCTCTCACCAAAATGAGGTTCTACTCCCCTATGCGCAGACTATGAGCATTCTGCTCCCAAGATTGCATAAACTTCCAGAAAGTATATTTATATACTGTACAGTTGAATTTCTTGTACTTGGATATACAGACAAGTGTGCAACTATGAGCAAATCAGCTCTAAGCAGCTGAACCTCGAGTAAGTAAAAGACACTGGCCAGCAGAAAACACTGCAGTTCTACCCCTTAAATCCTTACTAAAGATGAACTGTCTCATTTTCCATCACAGAATTTTCCTGTTAATTTCTCATTGGGATCATGGTTCTCGACACTGGATTTCTGTCAGATACATACTTCAGTCAAACTAATTATCATTCACAGTGCCTTCAGCTGACACTGTCATATCCTTTCAGGAACATTGTATGAATTCATAAAGAATTCCTTAGAATTTTTTTAAACACCTTTACTGAGTTATCACTTGTGACATAGGCGAGCCTACATTTATATAAAAGTAATCAAACCATCTTAAATTAACATTTACAAACATTATACGTCACATATATATTGTCATATATCATATAATCTAAGCAACATTATATAAATTATTCATTTCTGCCTTCTCTTAAACATCATCCCTCATTTAAAACATTTTTCTGCATGTATTGCTCTCACAATTTCCATTTTTTCTATGTAATTTACTCCAACCCTCTTCTAAAGATAACGCATTTTGTTAATTTATCGCTGTTATAATATTTACTACTTCAGGTATAGTTGGTTTAGATTTTTATTTCCATTTTCTAGTGATTGCTTTCTTGGGAGCCACCAGAATTAAACTTAACAAGGTCTTACTATGTCTAGGCAATTCAAATTCCGTATTCCTCAAAAAATAATTTCATTAGTTTCATTCATTTGCTTGCCTGTTATTTCTGACAGAATACTCTGTAGGGAATTTTTAAAGTCTGCTAACTCATTACACTCCCAAAACATATGTTCCCAGTTACCTTTTTCTTCCCCATCACACCTCCAACATTTACCATCAGGAATCCCTAAGAATGCCGTTGCTATCTGTCAGTATAAAAGACTCCTGTCCCAAGTCTAAGTACTTGAGAGATGTAGTCAGTCATATACACCTTGATACGATGAAACCTATCCTACCAGCATTGTCCATAAAAGCCAACTCTTTGATGACTTTCCATCTGAGAACTTATTTAGATCTACAGTTCAACCTGGCTGGAGTATATTTCCAGACTACTCTTCCCTGGTTGTGGCTAACCTCCTCTACCCCTATGCAGAATATTCACTGCCTGTCGCCACATTAGAAGAATTTGAATGCCACAGCCACTAGGAAACATGGACATTTGCACCTACATTGAAGTTTGGAAGGCATGTAACTCTTAGCAGAAGTGCAAGCCACACAGTGAGTCTGAAGAATCTTGATTTTGTTCCTGGACCCATTCTTTCTGGAATGTATTGACCAGCTTCCCCTCCAAAAGAAATGGTGACAATGTACATAGTGACTAACCACATCTCTGCCTCATTACCTATCTCCTCGCATTCACCATTCTTATTTATTTAGTAAATCTGCCTTATTGCTTCATCTAGTCAGTGATGATAACTTCCCCACTGCATTTGTGGGAGTGGATAGCCAATCAGAATTTTACTTCAAGCTTCATTCATTAAAGGAAGTGCTAAAACTAGTATAGAGCATGATAAATTGTCTTACCTAGAAAGGGTTCCTATTACATGAACAAACTTTTCAAAGTTTGAATGTCATATGGTCGACACCATATGATCGAACTTTGAAAAGTTCGAAGGTTAAATGTAATGGTGCCTTAAGGTGCAAAATGGGAAAATTTCCCTTTTCTGCACTGAAGTGCGATCTCGGAGTTGGTATATTTAAGTAGGGGGTGTGGGGGGTGCAGGGGGGCATTAAGGTAAGTTTTATTTATTTTTGTGATGTTTTATTATATATTCGAAGTTTCAAACTTTGATCATATGTTGTCGAACATATGAGATTCAAAGTTTTAAACTTCGAATATATAATATAGACCCCCTAGAAATTATGGCCTGCTGTAGTAACTGCAGGAAAATGTATAGCACAACTTAAGGACATTTATATTGACAATTATGCAATCATGTTTTATTCGACTTTTTTCTTCTGCTATCCATTTCCTAAGGATGGATAACTTAGCAGCAGAACAAACTTGTGTTATCTGGTATGTTTTGACTCTTGGCACTGTTGAAAATCATATATGTAATCAAGTTCTCAGAGAGCTCTTAAAAAAGGCTTTATGATAAGACTACAACATTGTGTAAGGTCCTCTGTCGATTCATGGTATATAAAAAATAATGGAAATATTTATGTTGATCTTGATGAGTTAGTCAATGGTAAAGGCATTGTTATACGATTGGAAAAATAAAATTCTCATAGGAATGCATTACAGTCAAACCAAGATCTAAAAACAAGTACCTCCGAGCAGTACAACTAGTAAGTATGCAGAAACAGATATTAGTGCAGCTAAAGTGTAAACACATTTTAACTTAGTGCTGTTGTCACACTAGTCACAAGTTCACAAAGTAGAATTTTGTTTCTGAAAAAGAAACAAACAGGCCTGCATGCAGTTCAAATAAAGAGAAAAACATACCCTGGTATTGTGTACTGCTCAGATATTATGTTTTTTAGACTACAGATGAAAAAAAGAAAACAAACAGTGGAAACACAATTCCACTAGTCACAGGACCTGTGGCACAAAATACACCCCAGTGATGTGCTGTAACTGTGTCAGTATAATTAAAGGCATGTGCATTAATAGTGTAGTCTATATCTATCTCCATTCTCCACTGATTCCCTTCATTGCAGACATGAAATATTTAAGGGCTCTGGATTATTCAACCGTATTATTTAAAATACATAACCGGTTGATTTTTAAATAACTTCATTGTATAATAGAAAATGAGCACTGACAGGCATATGGATAAATTATATATTTACACATTGAAGGAATGTACTAGTTTGGTCACTCGCTCAGTATAGATGCAATACAACTTAAACAGACCCTATTGTGGTCTATTACTTTGTTAAACAATGGAACATGTTAAATCATCACACAAAACAATGAAGCAGCAACCAGGAAGTAGAATGCAGTATTTCTCAGTAGTCACATGAAACGAGATAAAAATAATGCGCACTGAATTAATTAAAAATGCAAAACATATGCATTCCTAAAACACATTTAGCAAAGATGCCATAAAATGTTGAATGAAAAGTATATCCAAAGAAAATGCAGCCAATTGTCTCCCGAAATGTTAACAATGCCAAACAGTCCAATAATTTATTTGATATGATAATAAACCACAGCTCTTAGAGTTCCCAAGCAACCCTTTGTGTTGAACAACAGATTCAACAATCACGAGGAAACAGATTATGGAAACACAAAAACCTAACTGAAGAAAAATGAAACAAAAGCTAAAGTCTGAAGAGGCTCACGTCTGCACCTCTATCACAAACACATAGACGGCTATTCAGAAATGAGTAGCACTGTGCAAACACTACTCAGCGTGATTGGGTGTTGTTTGTAAACTTTCAGAATTTCATTGAATGGTGCTAATGTGGCTTGAGATGCATTTAAAGGATATCTAGCCCCACTCTGAAAAGCTAGAAATACATATTAACCTGTAGGGCAGTAATTATCTTACATTATAGGGTAATGACACAAGATACTTTGAGAGGTATATTGAGTGTCATTTTGAATGAAAAGTTTATTGGGATTTTGTTATGAATGTCATAAAGGAGAAGGTAAATAATATGTAATAAATTGTCATGCATACATTGATATCTAATACTGTGCATGGACAGCATTCTACTTCATGGTAACATGGAAGTGTGATGACCGTGCCCTGGCCCAGCAATCAAGGAGCCTCAATCCTCACCACTAACACCAGGGAGGTCGTCTCATAGAAGAGGAAAGGATAACTAATACACACAGTAAAGTGCAATTTCCCTTAAGTGCACACAGAGATCACAATCAGTCCAGGGCTGGTCACTCCCTTGCTCTCCAGGTCTCCAATAAGACTCCCCACTGGCACAGCTATAGGGTCCAGATCTCAGCCTAGCTGGCAAGCTAACCTCCAGTACCCTCTCTGTCCAACCAGTGCTTCGTGTCCCTGCCCAGGTAGCTGACACACACCCGCACTTTGAGATAAGTATTTATACAACTTCACGGACACTCCTGGGAAAGGCTGACACAGATTCTCCAACTGTGCCCCTTTACCCAGACTATATGGTAGTAATTACTGCCACCACCCAGTTAATAATATCAGCTACTAAAAGACCCTTAAAAGGGTGTCCAATTATTACTGTGCAATATTATTATCCAATTGATAATGTGACTATTCAGTCTAAGGCTTATTAGTGTGGCCTATTACAATGAACTCTATAAATATGCAATGTACTCTAGAGCTTACTTTGTCTCTACACAAACCAGCCACAGGTAAAGGTTTTAAAAATATTTAATAATAAATAATTAAAAATACAAGACAATACTACTACACCATAGAGATATCTAAGAGTTCAGAGATCACACAGAAACTTAAAATAATACAGTATGACAGGTCTGATATCAAAGAAAAACACTTAATATAACTTTCTAATCTTTAGCTATTCTTAAGAGACAACACAGTGCTACAGTCCTGCTTACAGATATAAAGAGCATAAGCAGTGCTGGGGTTGATGGTCCAAGACAAAATGCTTTCAGTCTCTCACTGAGCAATAGTTTTTAAACACTAACAAACAGCTCTGCTAAGGCCCTCCCAAATTACATCATTTTGACACTTAGGTTTTCCCAGTATTCACATTACATCATTTTGACACTTAGTCTGGAGTTCCCAGGCCACAAACTGCATTATTTAGCAGTCTAACACCTGCTCAGGAAACTACAACAATAAAAGACATTTCACATGTATACTCTAACAATTAATTCTTAAGTTAAGACAATAGAAAGAATGTGCTCAGCCAGACGCTTCGGCACCATTTTTTAGATAATTGTAACTTCAAAGAACATTTGAATTGTTTGGCTTGATTTTCCTTACAGCAGATGGCAATGTTGCAACAATCTTGAAGTTCACATTTTACAGTGTTTTCTTTCATTTAAAAACACAAGCCTGTATTTTACATTTATTTATACAAATTATAGAATTATGTATCAAATTCTATTTGACTAGGCTGGCAGCCTTCACCCATCTTTCCCCAATCTTCACAGGAAGTAAAATGCATTCAGAAGTCGAGCACTGTTAATACACCTTTACTGTTGTGCTTCAGCAGTCCTTTTGCTCTAACTAGCAATTAAGAAAGCTGCAAGAACTGCATGGAGCAAAACCTCATTAGCAACTCATTTGAATGTCTTTGAATCAGACTCTTACTACAGATGGAGTAATTGCAAAGTGTTTCCACTGCCAGCGCTGTTACACAGAAACCTAAAGACAGCACACACATACATATGCATATAGCCTTACAGTACTTACCTGATCCGGTGATAACAGACTCTCTATTTCCATAAGCAGCAATGTATATTCAGTGTAAGACTACTGCACTCCAGCCTCACTGATCTGTTACATAACAGCACACTGAGCTTGTCTTTGAATCATTCTATCTTTCTATGTTGATCACAGTGTAAGGCTCTGAGGAACAGCACATGGCTAATTTGTCTTAATGGCGCTCTCTGACTACTGTATTTGATGTAGTAATATTTGATAGAACATTAGAGTACTACCTATCTGTGGCTGCATTCTTTTCTAGTACTACAGCTGTACTTTAAATAGAAACATGTAGTCCACTCAGCAAACTCCTTGAATCAAGTCTGCATAGTACCCTGCTTCTGAAGAGAGCATGATGTGTCATTTAACATAATTTCATTGAACACAAAAGCAGCAAATGCTGTTCACTGAAATTACTTTTGCCGACAGTGGAGTTTGCTTTTTTCTCCACTGTTGTGTGACCTTGAAGCTGGTATATATAAGTCTGGGGGGGGTGTGGGGGTGTCCTCCCACATGGGGGATGCAGGGGTGCTTGCCCCACTGCAAAAACAAAACTGTTTTGTTGTTCGTCGAAGGTGGTTTCAGAGAACATTTTTGTTTTTGTTCCATTTGCTGAAATTTCCTTCTATGACTCGACATGACTCCATTTCTGAATATCCCCCAGTGTGTTTTAAAATGGCTGTGAAAGGCAATATTTGATGTGATAATAGTTTTCCAAGTGGAGACAGAGTATTAAAAAAAAATGGACAACTGAGCATGAGACATTGTAAGTAAACAAAGTTGAAAATGAAATGACAAAAGGAAACAGTGCAGTAACACAGGTGACAAAATCTATTAAAACCAGAAATACAAGCTTTGGTGATTTAGCCATGTTTCTTAAGTAATTATTTGTACTTAAGGTGTGCTTTTTATGTGGCACAGTAAAATGAATGAATTGTACTTCTTTTAAAGAATATGAATGAAAATGGATTACCTTTATTACTAATAAGGTCAGCATAACATTTATGGATGTGACAGTTTATCATCATTCTTATTTGTATTTATACCATTTAACATGCATTTGTAAGGAATTTATATCACAAGATCGACTTTCTAGAAAGTTGAAGTACATGTGGTTGAGAACATGAGATCATGATATTTACCCTTTCCCCACTGTACTGTGATCCTGGAGTTGGTGTATATAATTTGCAGGGGGAGTAGGGGGGGTTTAGGGAAGCTTGCATACCCACGAACGTAACATTTGAGAAACTGAAAGGTGCCATGACCACATCAAGTACTGCAAGTAATTTGTAGCTTTTTTATTTTAGAAGGTACGACTGAGTGCTTTCGTCTTGCTTATAACAAAAAGACTTCATCAGAATCTAATTACACACTGAAAAGAACACATTTAAATAAGGCTGTCATTCCATCACATGTTAGATAATGACCAATCAAAATCCCCCAGCATTTATGTCCCATCTATTAATAAACCTTAATAAACACATTAAAATCATTGAAATACATGAAGATACAATCCGTTCTCAACATCTAATATAAATGTAAGAAAAATATATGTATATTAATATAAACCAATCATACCTCATAAGAATGAAGTTTTAAAATACTAGAAACAGATAAATGTTCATTTAATCCCAGTGATACTATTGCATTAAGTTTAATTTGCCATTTCAATTCTCTCACTTCAATTAAATCCTCCCAGGGACCTCCCGATAATTTTTGTGTACCATATCTAACATAAAAAAAAATATATCCATTGGGGAACTGAGTGGTATGTTTAAATAAAGCACTGTTTTTATTTTTATTCTTTATGTCCAAATTGTGCTCATATATACAATCTCTGAGTCATCTTTTAGTTTTGCCTATGTAAAATGCATTGCATACCTGACATAAAGCTACATAGGTTTATAGATGTGTGCTAGGCTAATGGCCCTGGGGTCTTTAGAAGCCTAGCCCATTGAAGTGTCCTGGCATTGTGCCACCCATCATTAGTTCCCAGTGCCTCTATCAAGTAGAGCCACTGGAGTGATCCCTGGGGTGAACTTTCTATTTCCCATCCACTCATCAAGATTTCGCTTGAAGAGGGCTAGTGAGGTGCTGTGCTTGACATGTATGGGAAGTCTATTCCAGAACATGGGTAGTTTCTGGGTTATGAACCTGTCCCTCCAACATGTTCTCTTGATTGTGGTAATGAGGTTGAGGTTTCTGCAGTGTGTGGTGTGGAGGGATTGGGATTTCTTTAGATGTAGCATTTCTAACAGAGCTGTGTCAGACATGGCTTTTTAAGTTCAAGCAGAGATCACCTCTTAGTAGTTGATATGAGGCAGAGAATAGCTGGAGTTTTTTTAGTCTGTCCATGTAGGACATGTGTTTAAGGCCTAGGATCCTCTTTGTGATGTACTTTTGTGGCCTCTCCAGCTGTTGCAGGTGTCTAGTGAGGTACATGCCAAATGGGGCATTATACTCTATGATTGGCCTAATGAGGGAAGAGTAGAGAAAGATGATGACCTCTTTCTTCCTTGATGCAAAACCCTTGGTAATGAGATGTGCCACATAGAAAGACTTTCTGACCACAGTGGCAGTGTGGTGGTAGAAGGAGAGGTTACTGTCCCCAGATCTCTTATAATGCCTTAACTGAGTTTTTCCCAAAGGGGACGATGACACATTTTTTGGCATTAAGCTTAAGGCCATGGTTCCGACACCAATCACTGGTCTCAGTGAGGCCTTTCTGTAAGATGTCTGCATCACTTGGGGAGTTAATAATGGCTCTCAGCTTGCAGTCATCTGCGAATTTGGTCAGCCGGAGTCCCTCCATGTTGGCCTGGACTCCTGAGAAGTAGATGCCAAACAGGAGAGGAACCAGGACTGATCCCTGTGGGACTCCACTCGTGACTGGTCAGCAGTCCGACTTGGAGTTCACTACTTTCACACTGTGGGTTCTATCTCTGAGCCAATTTGCAACCCACCTAATGATATAGGGGTTGATACCTAGTGTGCTGAGTTTATTAATAATTCCTGAGTGAGGAATGTTATCAAAGGCCTTGGCCAGATCGAGGTGGGCTGTATGAACTGCCTTACCTTCATCCACTGCTCTGGTGACTGACTCAAAGAAGTCAACCAGGTTGAGCAGACATGATCTACCTTTCACAAAACCAAATTGCGTGGGATTTAGAGTTTGGAGATTCCCTATATCCTTGTTAGTTAGATCCATGATGATGCGCTCCATAGCCTTACATATCATACTGATCAGGCTAATGGAGCGATAATTTCCAGTGTCTGTACTCGCCCCTCCTGTATGGAGAAGGATGAGTGTAGCACTGCACCATTTGGTAGTCCTGAGGTGAGGCTGTGAGTGAACAGATCACACAGATGTGGTGCCAGTTCACTTTATAATTTGTGTAGAACATGGCCCAGGATATTGTTGGGTCCCATGGAAGCTGTATTCTTGGCCTTAGGCAATATAGCTTTAACCTGTGCTGCAGTAACGTTAGGCACCTGGGATTCTTCCGGTATTGAGATTGGTCCTTTGGGGGGGGAGAGGGGTTGGCACTGAATCTGTCACCCAGTATGTGGGCAATATCTTTTGGCGCAGTATAGGAGGTACCATTGTACAGTAACTCAGAGCAAATCTGGGTACTGCCATGGAGATTCTTGATATAACTATAGAAGGCTTTGTGGTTGTTTTTAGTGTCTGCCACAATTCTGCCTTCATAGTTGGCTTTGGAGGTTTTGATGAGGGATCTCAACTTTTTGTTGAAGCTAATAAGGAAATTTTTCCTGTCTTGAGACTTCAACTTTTTCTGCAACAGTTTCTTCCTTCTGTTGTAGAGTCTATTAATGGTAGGGGGACCACCAGACTGGCTTCCTTTTTTTGGAGGAGAGCATCTTGGTTCTGTTGGGTATGGCTAGTTCTATGCATTTATGTACGTGTTCGTACAGTACATTGGTGTATGATTTGGCAGACATGCATCTATTTTACATTGGCATGGATGCCGTGAAGATAGCCACCTCTGTTGTTAGGAGTCCAAAGTCAGCTTTGGAGAAGTTTTTCATGGTGGATACCTTTGCTGGGGGTGTGGGTGAGATGTGGATTTCCATGGTGATTAGTTTGTGGTCCGATCTAACCTGGGAGGAATTGACTACTGATGTAGAGCAACAGTTGCCCACGTTAGTAATAACCAGGTCAAGGATGTTGCTTCCTCTGGTGGGGGTAAGAATGCGCTGGTCCAGGGCATTGGAATTAATGACTTCCAGGAAGTGTTGGGCCAGTGCATTGGTGCATGAGTATTTTTCCCAGCTGATGGAGGGGTAGTTGAAGTCACCTAGTATGAGAGTGTTGGGTTGGATATTAATAGTTTCCAGGGGGCTTAGGAAAGTGGAGTGAGAGTCTTGGGACATGGTTGGGGACCTATAGCAGGCTATGACCTGAATCACCATCTTACCCAATGTTAGTTGTACATGGAGTATCTCAGTTGCGTTAAGCTGGACTACTAGTCTGGAGTTGTGCATATCCTTTACGAATATGGAGACACCACCACCTTTGGAGCTTTGGTCCATGTTCTGGGGCCAAAAGGTGTGGAATGAGTTATAGCCTGGTTATGCAAGGGTGCTTTCTGTTACTTTAAACCAGGTCTCCGTTACAGCACAAATGTCGATGTTCTCCATTTTGAGGAGTGCTTTGAGTGAGTACATCTTGAGATTTAGACTTCTAGCATTGAGCAGCATGACCCTCAGATTGCATTTATTTATAGCTGTTATGGTGGTAATTTGGTCTTTGGGACACTGCCTAAAAAGGGCACTATAGGAGTGGCAAGACCCTTAGCCAGTACTTGGAAACCCAGGGGTGACAGATGCAGGCCATCTCTGGCAAAGTATCGAGGTCTGTCAATCATGTCATCCCTAGCAGACAGATACTGGATCCCCTTAGAATGACACCAGAAACTTAGCCAATTGTTCAAGTCAATCATTTTTTGTTTGTACTGTGGTAACATTCTGGGAAATGGTAGGATGCTGCTCAGGGCTGGGCCACATAATCTGAGAGCTCCACCATGTCTCTTTTCATGTAGTCCAGGGAGGTGCATCTCAGGTCATTCACACCCACATAGACAATGACAGAGCCATACTTGTACTTGTTGTGGAGTGACCTGAGTGCGTGTGTTACGTGTTGGATTCTGGCACGTGATAGACAGCTGACTGTTGCCTTCTCCTTATTCAACCTAGTAAGCAGGACATCAGTGTGCCTCACTATTGAGTCATCTATGATTATTGTATTGGGCAAGCTGTTTTGCCTTAGTGGCTTAGGTTGAGGGGCACACTGTGTAGCTGAGCTATGTGTCTTGTGGTTTGTACTATGTTGTGGTGGCCAAGTGCATTTCTGTCTTGGAGGTCTCTGCTGTTTGGGTAAATTTCTATTGACAGTCTTCGTAAAGGTGGGTGTGTGTGGTTTGTATTTTTATGTGAGGGCTGTGATGGTGGGTGTTCTAGAGCGCTATGTGTTCCATGTGGTATGGTGCAGGTGTTGACCTTCTCATCTTAACCAGCTATTCCGGTCTTAGCTGGAGAGTGCATGGCTTCCAATTTGGAGATATAGGCACATCTCTCACAAGTCATATTTACATTGTGGGCAGTACGTTAGGTTGGCCCGTATGGTGTCTGAAGATGAGATGTTTTTTACAGAAGGTTATGAGTTGGCTTCCATGTTTTGTTCTCAATGTTATCCTAATGTTTTAATCTCAGGAATTTTTGATGAAGTCACAGTAAAAGATTAAGTGGGACTTATAAACCTTTATTATGCAGCTTAATATTGTACAGATACTGGAAAAGAACTGGGGTATTTTCCTGTTTTGATAATATTATTGAAGTTCTAAAGGACGCCCCATTGTTGTATTTAGAAAAGCAAGGTCCTTTAAACAATATTTTAATAGGAGTGTAACAGTGATGTTGATCTTTTTAATGAAAACAGATAGAAAAGTGAGGAATTTCAAATGTGGGTTTCGCCCACAATGTAAATATATTTTAGAGAAAGACTTGGTGGTGATTAATAAGTTTAGATTAAAATCTAAAAATAATTGCACCTGTAATTCTATTGGATTCATTTATGTAGCTTTGTGTCAGGTATGCAATGCGTTTTATGCAGGCAAAACTAAAATACAGCTCAGCAATCATATATATAAGCACAATTTGGACATAAAGAATAAAAATAAAAATAGTGCTTTATTTCAATATATCACTCAATTCCCAATGCATAATTTTTGTTTTTTTGTGTTAGATATATTACACAAAAATTTAAGGGGAGGTCCCTGGGAAGATTTAATTGATGTGAGAGAATTAAAATGGCAAATTAAACTTAATGCCCTTGTATCACCAGGATTAAATGAACGTTTAACTGTTTCTAGTATTTTAAAACTTCATTGTTATAAGGTATGATCGCTTTATATTAATATGCATATATTTTTCTTGCATTCATATTAGATGTTGAGAATGAATCATATTTTCATGCATTTTAATGAGTTTTAATACATTTATTAAGGTTTATTAATGGGTGAGATATGAGTGCTGGGGATTTTGATTGGTCATTATCTAGCATGTGATTGAATGAGAACCTTATTTAAATGTGTTCTTTTCAGTGTGTAATTAGGTCCTGATGAAGTATTTTTGTTCTAAGCAAGTCAAAAGCACTCAATCATACCTTCTACAATAAAAAAGTTATGAATTGGTTGCAGTACTTGGTGTGGTCATGGCTCCTTTCAGTTTTTTAAGCCTTACATTCATGATTAGCTTGCCTTCCCCCTTGCAAAAAAACACAGATTTTTTTGTACCATTCGACTTTTTGGAAAGTTGATCATATGGTCTCTAACTTATAAAGTTCAACTTTCCAAAAAAGTTGATCTCTGATATAAATCCATTTATAGGTTCTCATTTGAAAACAATAAATTATTACATTGCATTATTGCCTATCCCACACATACTAAAAACAATTCCTATGAGCCAATTGATGAGAGAGAGTGAGTGAGAAGGAACACATTTAAGCATGGGCAATTCTATGCCTAGCCAGCTGACATGATACAGTGACTCTTTTTTTTTTTTTTGCAGAAAATACTCTTCATGTGTGTTAATTTGTTAAAACATTTGAAACTGTTGAAAACAATAGGCTACATTTGCCGAAAGCATACTAAAATAAAAACGTTAAAATCAGAGATGTTAAATGTAGTCCAAATTAAAAGTTAATATAGTCCAAATTAAAACTTTATATTACCACATACAATCAAGAAGATTGCAGTGATTTTGATATCCTGCAGTGACATTAGAGTGCTCATAAACTGTATAAAAACGTTATGAATATAACCATACCTCTCAACCTGGAAACTTCAAAAATCTGGACAAAAGCCCATGACAAATCGGTACAAATCTGTATACTGATTAACATAAAATTTGCATACATAATTATGTAACCCCCACCCACTCCAATGGAATTGTTGAATACCAACTTCAAAACACAAACTGAAGAACAGATAACCAAAATATTCCCCCAGAGTCCCCCTGCAGCCATTCCAATGTCCCATTTTTATTTTTATTAGTTATTTAACATTTGTTAACCGGGAAAGTCCGACTTGGAACAAAGCCAATTTTCAGCGGAGGCCCGGGTAGAAGGCTCCAGATGCATGGCTTTGTAATGTGGGAGGAAACCGGAGCACCCGGAGGAAACCCACACAAACACAGGGAGGACATGCAGACTCCGCACAGAAGGCACCCTAGCTGAGAATCGAACCAGAGAACCTCTTGCTGTGAGGCAACAATGCTACCACTGCACCACTGCCCATTACTTGGCTATTTGCCCCATTTACCATAAATACTGTAATGTGCATACTGCTTTACTTCTACAATGATTATTTTGATTTCATTTAAAACTTTTATTTTACATTTTATAGCACAAACACCAATAGACATCTGCTAAACAAAACACTACAGTCTCACAATGAAAATAGACTCAGCATTAAAACTTCTCTGCCCTTGAAAATAATATTCATTGAAACAGCATTGAAATGCATATTAAAAGAAAGTGCATCTGGCCAGTGGCGGATAAAGATTGCCTTTGGGCTGTTTTCGAATCATAGGCCCCTTGCACATGAAACATACATGTGTTCTTTGATACACCTTCCTGACTGTATTACATTATATTCCTTGTATAATGCAGCACACTTGTTCACGAACATTTTAAATTTATTGTTTTGAACATTTTTCCAGTAAGCAATGAAACAAAATGCATGATCCAATATTGACAAAACTGCCTAATTCAGAACATTTCCATCATAAAAGTCTACTCGAATAATCCACCAGTATTAGTAAATATGCAGAAGTAAAAGTCATCTAAATAATTCCACATTAAAGAGGTCTTTAACTAATGAAGAGGTTACTGATAGCAAACAACTTTATATTTCATTGTTTCAACTACAGGTAAAGTGCCTTTTGCCCTTGAAGAATAAATTGCCTGTGTTACATTAAAAAATGATAAGCTAGTAATATTTCAGTAGGGAATGGATAGGAAACTGATAACAGGTTCATAGTTACTAGGTATCTCTGCCAAAGGAGGACATTCTTAGGACTGCAGCTTCCACCTCCTTTAAAAGTACAACACAGTACAGTATCAGCAATACATCTACAGGCTGTGGCAGTAGAACCCACAGCCTTCTGCAGCAAAATCAAGTATACTACCTGTTGTGCTACAAATCATGCAAGTAGACATTGCATAAGCAGCACTAAACATTTATTTCCCTGAAGAACTGTGAAGCACAAGAAATCAGGAAAAAGCCAAAATGTATTGGAGGGGGGACAAAGACCCAAAACTGGGGACACATTTTAAACATTGCTTGTATAATCTTAGAAAATTGCTAGAATAAAATGTTGTGTTAACATGTATTTCCTGAAAGATAGGAAGACTGAAACTTAAATGGTTATCATTATCTAGTGAATTCAGTTCTCACTGATTTGCCAGAAAACCAGAAATTTTGTTTTATTTAACATTTGTTCACGGGGAAAGTCAGACTTGGAACAAAGCCAATTTTCACCAGAGGCCGGGGAATAACACTCCAGATGCATGTCTTTGTATTATGGGAGGAAACTGGAGCATCCAGATTGTGAAGATATGTGAAGGCTGCCAGCTTAGTCAGATAGAAATTTGGAGATAATTGTGTTATCTGTAAATATTAATGTAACAACAGTACACTCTGCTGGCAGAAAGCTGACCAAGTAAACATGTTGTGACCCTTTGATCTAAAGTCGGCTCCAGCCTGTCTAGATGAAGACATTCTTTCTATTGCTGCAACCAAGAGCTAAATTGCTAGATTTAAACATGTAAACATATTTTTATTGTTCTGCTTCCTGACCAGCTGCAAGATAACACAAGGAGATGTTAAGAATGTAAATGTAGTTTCTGTTAGCCTGGGAACCCAGGGAAGTGTGAAGAATGATGTAATGGGAATCAGGAATGTGATTTTAAAAACAGAGATAATCAGAGGGCATTAAGCATTTTTGGCTTGACCATCCAACCCATCAGCACTCTGCCTGTTTCTATATGTAAGTTATCTTAGACTTGTGTTTTCTCTTAGAATAAGCTAGAAACTAGAAATATTAGACTGTTTTTCTGTGATGTCAGAACTGTACTACTGAATTATTTTAAATATTTCTTTGTGATCTCTGAACTCTTGACTAGCACTGTGTAGTAAGAAGTAATATCTTGTGTTTTTATTTATTATTAAATATTTTAAAACCTTTCAACTTGGCTGTTTTGTTTTTGAGATAAGTTAAGCTCTAGAGTACATTGCATGTATATAAGGATCCTGTACCAAGTCACTCTAATAAGCCTTGACTGTTTAGTTATACTACCAATTGGATAATAATATTGCACAGTAATAATTGGACACCCTTTTAAGGGCATTTGAGTAGCTGATAAATATTAGCTGGGTGGTGGCAGTGATTTCTACCGTATAGTCTGGGTAAAAGGGGCACAGCTGGAGAACCTGTGCCAGCCTTCCTCGGAAGTGTCTGTGTGGCTGTATAAACTCTTATCTCAAAGTGTGTGTGTCAGCTGTCTGGGGAGGGACATGAAGCACTAGTTGGATAGAGAGGGTGCTGGAGATTTTAGCTTGCCCAGCTGGCTGAGACCTGGACCCTATAGATGTGCCAGTGGGGAGTCTTATTGGGGACATGGAGAGCAAGGGAGTGACCAGCCCAGACTAGCTGTGATCTCTGTGTGCTCTTAAGGGAAATTGCACTTTACTGTGTGTACTTGTTATCCTTTACTCCTATGTGAGATGCCCCTCACTGGTGTTAGTGGTGAGGATTGAGGCTCCTTGATTGCTGGGCCAGTGCACGGGTATCACATATTAATTGTTTGGCAGTGGTGGGATATCCACACCATATATTAATTGGTTGGCAAATACTAATTGGCTTATAGTGGTGTGGGTAGAGTGAATTCCTGTCGCTTGTGTACAGTGAGCTTTGAAGGTGTTTTGTACTCTAAATCAGCCATGCAGTGAATACTCAGAGTTCAGATCACAATTGTTTTATTTCTTTTGTTAGCTTAGTCAGGGTGAGCAGGCAGCATGTCAGCAGAGGAGTATGGAAAGCTGACAAGGAACCAGCTGGCTGAGATGTGCCAGGCTAGGGGACTGGTGCATGGAAACCTGACTTAGGCAGACCTGATTGCAGCCTTGGTTACAACTGCATCAGAAAACAGCAACCAGGAGGACAATCAGACTGGCAGTGGAGATATATCAGCCTTTCTGCAGAGGACTTAAAAATCCATCTGGAGCTAATGAAACTTGAGTTGGAGGCCAGGCATGTGGAAATAGAAGCAACTGAGAGACTGAGGCATCTAGACAGTGAAGAGAATGAGAAACTGCTATGCCTGGAAGCCGAGGAAAAGGAGAGGCAGAGGCAGCATGAGAAGGAGATGCTGACTCTTCGCCAGAGTCATGGAGGTAATGCAGAAAGGAGTAACCAAACCCCAGAAGCAACAAAGGTCAGTAAATTTCTTCCACAATTTACAGAGGGGGATAATTGTGATAGTTTCATTCATATGTTTGAGAGAGTATGAAAACAGTATAGTGTTGACCAAAGGCTCTGGGTATGGTACCTGACCTCCTTAATCCATGGTAAAGCTGTAACTGTATTGTCTTAAATGTCTGATGTTGCATGTTTTGATTATACTGTTGTTAAAAATCATTTGTTAGAATTGTTTACGTTAACACATGAAACATATAGGAAAAAGTTTCATGAGCATAGACGCAAGGCAGATGAAATTGTGTGTGAATATGTTGCTGAACTGAGCACTTATTTCGATAGGTGGGTGTGTGGATGTCAGATCACCATTTTTGAAGGGTTGGCAGACCTTTTGGTGAGGGAACAAGCCCTTAGCACTTTGCCTGAGGACATGAGGATCTGGTTAGCAGATAGACAATGTGCTACTTCAGATGTGTTGGGGAAGAAGGGAGACCTATACCTGGCAAACAGGGCTGCCCTGCACAGGAAAAGGACCCCCAGTACTGCTCATGGGTCTAAAGGAACCCATGGTGGGCAGCACAGACTGCCACAACAGAATCTGTCAGTAGCAGGGGAAGCCACTAGTTCAGGTACACGTCCAGGTCCTAGGGTTAAATGTTTTGAATGCAACCAGTGGGGCCATGTGGCATACTGATGTCTACAGAGGCAAGGTGGGGAACAAAATGTGAGGGAGCCAGTAAGTGGGAAAGGCAAAATGCCAATAGTAGGTTGTCCTGAGACAACAGGGGTACCAAACTACTACTAGAGGTTATATCCTATTGTAGTGAATGGCAAAGAGGCCATTGCCAAGAGAGAGATAACCTCTGATATAGCCATTGTAAAGCCTGCAATGGTTACAGAGGAGCACTACTTGCCTGGGCAGTCTACTCCAGTCAGGGCTTTAGGAGAGATCCCATTCCAAATACAAAGTATTTGGGTTCACCTTGACTGGGAGGCTGGAAAAAGAAGCCAGCAAGTAAGTGTTTTTGAGGATATACCTGCAGATGTCCTTATAAGGAATGATTTTGATAGTGCAGTACCTGTACTTGTGCAGTTACATGTAGTCAGGCTTGGAGACAAGCATGTAGGTCTGGTAGCCTGTGGGAGACCCAGACAGACTGCATACTGGCAGCCAGGACTGGTGAGGTGGTTACTTCAGGGAGGAAGCTATGCAGAAGCAGTGAGCCTGAATGTGAGCTACAGCTGCTGTGGGTACTGATGTTCCCATGGACAGAGTGACTGCAAAGGTAGAGGTGAGTAGTAGTACCCAAGCTGACAGTGAGGCACCACTGTCAGAGGATGCCAGACTTCCTGTGGAAGGGGAGCTGGGTAGGGTTGCAAGGAGGGAGTTGAGACAGTCTCAGCTCTCAGACCCTACATTGCAAGGTCTGAGGCAGGTAGCTAGGGAGGCACCTGATTTTCAAGGAAATGGGGAATCTGTATACTGGGACAAAGGGTTACTATAAAGAGAGTGGACCCCTGAGGGAGGGCTAGAAGGTGAGAGAGTACAGCAGTTGGTAGTGCCTAGAGCCTACCATCTGGTGCTTCTTGCCATAGCCCATTATATTCCCTTTGCAGGTCATATGGGCATAACTTGTCCAAAGAGGCACATTATGCAGAACTTCTATTCTCCTTGAATTTCCAGAGATGTAACAGAGTACTGCAGTGCCAAAGGCATGCAAGGCAGGAGAAAATGTGAGAGCTCCTTTGATGCCTTTGCCTGTGATTGAGGAGCCATTTCAGAGGGTAGCTATGGATATTGTAGGTCCTCTGAGTACCCCAAGTTCCACAGGGAAAACGTATATCCTAGTGGTAGAGGATTATGCTACGTGATACCCTGTTGCAGTGGCTTTGTCCTACATTGAGGCAGAGAAGGTGCCAAATGCTTTGTTAGAGATTTTCAGCAGTGTAGGTTTCCCAAAAGAAATACTGACTGACAGAGGTGCCAATTTCATGTCAGACCTGCTGGCTTGTCTGTGGAAGTCCTGTGGGGTGAAGCACATGAAGACCACCCCCTACCATCCCCAGACTAATGGTCTTGTGAAGAGGTTAAACTCTGCAATCAAGTCCATGCTATGGGCATTTGCAGATCAGTTTAAGAGGGAGTGGGACCAATATTTGCCCCATCTGTTGTTTGCTTACAGAGCAGTTCCCCAGGAATCCACAGGTTTTTCACCCTTTGAGTTGCTGTATGGGCATAGGGTGAGGGGACCTCTAAATTTAATTCAAGATGAGTGGGAAGGTGAGTGCAAGTCTCACAAGGAGTCTGTTGTGGCATACATCCTAAACTTCAGGACAAGGCTCAGGGAACTCATGGGCTTGGCCCAGGAGAACCTGGCAACAGCCCAACAACAGAAAAAGGTGTGGTATGAGAGGAATGCTCGAGCTAGAGAGTATGCTGTGGGGCAGCAGGTAATGGTTCTCATTCCTGTCAAACACAATGAGCTGCAAGCAGCTTGGGAGGGACCCTACAAGGTGGTAAGAAAGGTAAGTGATGTTAACTACATGGTGGAATTGCTAGGCAAAAACAGGGGCACAAATTGTACCATGTTAACATGATGAAACCTTACCATGGTAGGGAGGCCCTTATGCTGAGTATTTGCAGTGGATTGCAGGAGGAGTCTGAGGGAGATCTGGGGACTGATCTCCTCAGTGAGGCTCGGGCTGACACCTCAGTGGAAGGGATAGCAATGTCCCAGCAGCTATCTCCTACCCAGGTTCAAGAAATCTGAGCAGTGTTGCAGGAATTTGGGGACATGTTCACTGGGAAACCAGAGTGCACCCACCTGGGGCAGCACCAGGTGGATACAGGACCCCAAAGGCCTATTAGGCATGCCCCTTATAGAGTGCCTGAGAGAGTCAAACAGACTCTGAGGGAGGAGGTACATGAGATGTTGGAACTAAGGGTGATTCAAGAGTCCAGCAGTCCCTGGGCCTCCCCAGTGGTGCTGGTGCCAAAGAAGGATGGCAGCACCAGGTTCTGTGTGGACTACAGGAAATTAAATAGTCATACAGAGTCAGATGCTTACCCCATGCCTAGGACAGATGAGGCCCTAGAGCAGCTGTGTGGGGCTAAGTATCTTACAACCATTGATCTTACTAAGGGTTACTGGCAGGTGCCCTTGACTCCCAGTGCTAGAGAAAAGTCAGCCTTTGTGACTCCTTTTGGCTTGTATGAGTTCACAAAGATGCCCTTTGGAATGAAGAATGCCCCAGCAACTTTCCAGAGGCTGGTAGGTCATATCCTAGCAGGAGTAGGTGGGTTTGCCCTTGCTTACCTAGATGATATTGCTATCTACAGCCATTTCTGGCCAGAGCACTTTCAGCATGTCAGGGAGGTGCTGGGTAGATTACAGAGGGCAAGGTTGACCATTAAGCCGAACAAATGTCAGGTGGGTATGACAGAGGTCTCCTACCTAGGACATAGAGTGGGGAGTGGTAAGATAAGGCCAGAACCTGCCAAAGTGAAAGCCATTCAGACATGGCCTACACCTGTTACTAAAAAGCAGGTGAGGGCATTTTTAGGGACAGCAGGGTACTACAGAAAGTTTGTCCCCAGTTATAGTAGCATAGCTGCTCGCCTCACAGACCTGACAAGGAAGAACAGGCCATATAAGGTAGTCTGGACCCCAGCATGTGAGAAGGCATTCCAGAAACTTAAAGAAGCTTTGGGATGACCCCCTGTGTTAGCCAGTCCCGATTACAGCAAATAATTTGTTGTGCAGGTGGATGCTTCAAACCATGGGGTGGAGGCTTTACTTAGATAAATTTCTTCAGAGGGGAAGAGCACCCAGTGGTTTATCTCAGTCATAGGCTCCAACCCAGGGAGGAATGCTATGCAGCTGTAGAAAAGGAATGTCTAGCCATAGTGTGGGCACTGCAGAAACTTCAGCCTTATCTGTATGGAAGAAAATTCACAGTTATGACAGATCACAACCCCCTAACATGGATAAACAGAACCAGCCAGCAAAATGGCAAGTTGCTAAGATGGAGCCTGGGGTTGCAAGCATATGATATGTCAGTGCAGCACCGCAGTGGGATTAGCAATGCCAATGCAGATGGGCTCTCAAGACAGGGGATGGGGTAAGGTACACTCAGAAAGACATAACCCTCTCAAGAAGTGTTTCTCAAGGGTCACTTAAAAAAATAGCTTGAGCTCTCTGGGGGGGGGGGGTGAAGATATGTGAAGGCTGCCAGCCTAGCCAGATAGAATTCTGGAGATAATTCTGTCATCTGTAAATATTAATGTAACAACAGTACACTCTGCTGTCAGAAAGCTGACCAAGTAAAGCATTTTGTGACCCTTTGATCTAAAGTCAGCTCCAGCCTGTCTAGATGAAGACATTCTTTCTATTGCTTTAACCAAGAGTTAAATTGCTAGATTTAAACATGTAAATTAATTTTTATTGCTCTGCTTCCTGACCAGCTGCAAGATAACACAAAGAGGTGTTAAGAATGTAAAATGTAGTTTCTGTTAGCCTGGGAACCCAGGGAAGTGTGAAGAATGATGCAATGGGAACCAGGAATGTGATTATAAAAACAAAGAGAATCAGAAGGCATTAAGCATTTTTGTCCTGACCATCCAACTCATCAGGACTCTGCCTGTTTCTATATGCAAGTTATCTTAGACTTAGAAATAGCTAGAAACTAGAAAGATTAGACTAAGTGTTTTTCTGTTATGTCAGAACTGTACTACTGAATTATTTCTCTGTGATCTCTGAACTCTTGACTAGCACTGTGAAGTAAGAAGTATTGTCTTGTGTTTTTATTTATTATTAAATATTTTAAAACCTTTTAATTTTGGCTGTTTTGTGTAGAAACAAGTTAAGCTCTAAGAATACATTGCATGTATATAAGGATCCTGCACCAAGTCAGTCTAATAAGCCTTGACTGTTTAGTTATACTACCAATTGGATAATAATATTGCATAGTAATAATTGGACACCCTTTTAAGGGCCTTTGAGTAGCTGATAAATATTAGCTGGGTGGTGGCAGTGATTTCTACCATATAGTCTGGGTAAAGGTGGCACACCTGGTAAACCTGTGCCAGCCTTCCCCAGAAGTGTCTGTGTGGTTGTATAAACTCTTATCTCAAAGTGTGTGTGTGTGTGTGTGTGTGTGTGTGTGTGTGTGTGTGTGTGTGTGTGTGTGTGTGTGTGTGTCAGCTACTTGGGCAGGGACATGAAGCACTGGTTGGACAGAGAGGGTACTGGAGGTTAGCTTGCCAGCTAGGCTGAGATCTGGACCCTATAGCTGTGCCAGTGGGGAGTCTTACTGGGGACCTGGAGATCAAGGGAGTGACCAGCCCCAGACTAACTGTGATCTCTGTGTGCTCTTAAGGGAAATTGCACTTTACTGTGTGTATTTGTTATCCTTTACTCCTATATGAGATGCCCCTCACTGGTGTTAGTGGTGAGGATTGAGGCTCCTTGATTGCTGGGCCAGGGCACGGGTGTCACACAGAGGAAACCTACAGAAATGCAGGGAGGACATGCAGACTCTCCACAGAAGGCACTTCAGCTGAGAATCGAATCAGAGAACCTCTTGCTGTGAGGTGAGAACACTACCACTGCACCATCCAGATTTTAAGAGGAACAGATCAAAAGTATGAGCCAAACATTTCAGACATTCTATGAAAATTTGTACAGGTGAGAGCTATAACTCCTTCAATCAAAAGTGGCGCTATGGGTAGAAAACTCAGGCTCTTGCTTCTTGTATCTAAAGTATAGGGTTTGAGCCTGAGTAACCCTAACCACCCAGCATACCTAAATGGGGCATTTCACACACATACACAACCACACACACACACACACACACACACACACACACACACACACACACACACACACACACCTGTTAAAATGCCAGGTTTTTGTGATATAAAAAATGAGACCACAATAAATTATTTCAAAACTTTTTCCATCTTTAATGTGACCTATAACCTGTACAATTCAATGGAAAAACAAATCTGTTAGGGGAAAAATATAAAAAATAAAAAATGTATAATAAGCAGGTTGCATAAGTGTGCACACCCTTAAACTAATACTTTGTTGAAGCACCTTTTGATTTAATTACAGCATTCAGTCTTCTTGGGTACACACCTGCCATCAATTAAAGAGACTCTGATTAACCCCAAATAAAGTTCAGCTGTCCTAGTAGGATTTTTCTGACATTTGTTTAGTTTCCTGCTACAGCAAAAGCCATGGTTCACAGAGAGCTTACAAAGCATCAAAGGGATCCCATTGTTGAATGGTATCAGTCAGGAGAAGGGTACAAAACAATTTCCACAGCATTTGATATACCATGGAATACAGTGAAGACAGTCATCAAAAAGTGGAGAAAATATGGGACAACAGTGACATTGCAAAGAACTGGACATCCCCCCAAAATTGATGAAAAGACAAGGCGAAAACTGGTCAGGGAGGCTGCCAAGAGACCTACAGCAACACTGAAAGAGCTGCAGGAATTTCTGGAAAGTACTGGTTGTGTACTACATGTGATGACAATCTCCCGTATTCTCCATATGTCTGGGCTATGGTGTAGGGTTGCAAGGCAGAAGCCTTTTCTTAGACAGAAAAACATCCAGGTCCAGCTAAAATTTGCAAAACAATACATCGTCTCCAAAAAGCATGTGGGAAAATGTGTTATGGTCATCTGAGACCAAGGTTGAACTTTTTGGCTACACTTCCAAAACGTACATTTGGTACAAAAACAACACTTAGCATGACCAAAAGAACACCATCCCCACTGTGAAGCATGATGGTGGCAGTGTCATGCTTTGGGGTTGCTTTTCTTTAGCTGGAACTAGGGCTTTAGTCAAGGTGGAGGGATTTATGAACAGTTCCAAATACCAGTCACTTTTGGCCCAAAACCTTCAGGTGTCTGCTAGAAAGCTGAAGATGAAGAGGAATTTCACCTTTCAACACAACAATGATCCCAGGCATACATCCAAATCAACAAAAGAATGGCTTCACCAGAACAAAATTAAAGTTTTGGAATGGCCCAGCCAGAGCCCAGACTTAAATCTGATAGAAAATCTGTGGGGTGACCTGAAGAGGGCTGTGCAGAAGAGATGCCCTCGCAATCTGACATATTTGAAGCACTTTTGCAAGGAGGAGTGGGCAAATATTGCCAAGTCAAGATGTGCCATGCTGATAGACTCCTACCTAAGAAGACTGAATGCTGTAATTAAATCAAAAGGTGCTTCAACAAAGTATTAGTTTAAGGGTGTGCACACTTATGCAACCAGCTTATTGTACGTTTTTTTATTTTTTATATTTTTCCCCTAATAGATTTGTTTGTTTTTCAGTTATATTGTGCAGGTTATAGGTCACATTAAAGGTGGGAAAATGTTGAAATTATTTATTGTGGTCTCATTTTTTTATATCACATAAAACTGGCATTTTAACAGGGGTGTGTACACTTTTTATATCCACTGTATATGTGTGCACTATATACTATTATTTTATTCATACATATACTACATTTGTATTTAAACAGAAAATTATGTTATGGCATAAGCATTCCATATATTTGCATACAGATACAGTTCAGTGTGCAGTTATGTTTAAGCTCTCTTTTGCCTTATTATAATAACATTATAGATACATATTTGCAGTTACACATATTTTTATTATAAATACCTTCAGTTCTGCAACTTTCTTATAGTTTAGCTTTAATGCAACTGAAAAAAATGAGAAAAAAAGATATACAACATAACTCTGTCCTTCTCACTGCTACATGGTCAACCCACTTGAGCAGTTGGTTGGCCATATGTTTCTGCAGGTCATTGTACTTCTGTTGGCACTGTTGGTCCGAAAGGGTGATCCTTGCCAGGAATGACAGGTGCTGACTCAACTTCGACCAAATATCAACCCTCTTCCACTTGTTTCCCCTTACACACTCCTGGATCTTAGCCAGGAATGAGTCAGTAGGAAGGTAGACCATAATATTGGTCTCCTTATCTGAGCAGCTTGGCTCATGGTCTTGTGTCTTCACAGGTACTGCCATCATTTAAAATGCCAGAACCAGAATTAGGAAAGTATGAGCAGGGCTGTGGTTCACATGTTTAGAACCAGTCCCTCTGGGGTGTGACATCACCTTAACCAAACACAGTTAACCAGCAGGATCATTAGACCTGGTGCTGTTATTATTGGCAAGTTTGTTTAACCAAAAATGCTTTGTCACATACATTTTTTAAGGAATGCCTTACCATTTCATTTACATAGAGGACAAAAGTCAGTAATGCAGTCATACTTGTTTTTATATTATTTACAATTGCTTCTGCTGCTATGAGTTGCCTTAGCTACCTTTTGGAGTATTACACCAGAATGTCATTTATACATGCCTCATGCAATAAAGTAGCAGCATTTTGGAGAGTTCATTTTGTAGAAATAAATATTCCTGTGTGTGTGAGTAGCAAGTTTTATTAAATGTTGATTGCTTTGAGGTGACATGGTGTGTCAGATGATGTTAGATAAGCAGGGATTATACTTCATGGTTGTGCAAACTCACATGCTTATGACTCCATTTTGTTTTTTTAAACTTATTCAGCATTGAGCTTATCTAAGGCTATGCATATGTTCATGCAGCATGTTGGGGACTGCTGATCGCTGCTGTGGATTCCATCACTTTCCACTGCTTGTTCACGTGAACCTGAGGCTGTATTCACAAGTAGCCAAGAGCTAGTTACACAGATAAGTGGCCTTACCTGTTTCAATATTACTGTGATTAATAGGGTTAAACATAAAAGGGCCAAATTTGCATCCAAAATGTTGAAATGGATCTAAATTTATGTGAATTAGTTTGACACTGGCATATTAACTTAAGCGGCAAATGACTTAAGTAAGAAAAAAATAAAAAATTTGTAAATTAATAGGAAACACTTCCAACTGTTGCAGAATTAGTGAGTTCCCTTCAAGAAATGTTTTGTTATAATCATATGATGGGCATAGTGAGGGCTTTAGTTAATATTGTAGAGCTGTTATCTGTAAATGGAAAATCATGACAGAAGCAGTAGAAATGACTGACGATCACTGAAAAAATTATTTTCTTTGGTGTTTTGTAGTGATTGTACATACACTGTAGAAATGCAGTGTTCTAATTGTGAAGTACTAAAGTGGCAAGGATGTGTAGTTGGCTGATCATGCACGTGTCTTTACGTGGAGATTTGTGAGTGTCACTGAAGAATGAAATGTGACAGTGGTAGGGGCTGGGGAAGTCTGAATCTGTTAATAAAGTGATTGCTATATGGTTCTGAATATATTTATGATACTGCAGACATTAGTATAGCACAGAGTTACTTGGCTAAACTTAGATTCTGTTTGTTTATTTGATTATGAGGTTTGTGTTACCTACTTTTTATAGGAGAATGGCAGGCACATGCTCATTGCTGTGTTGTTTGACTGATGATTAAATCCAATGTCTTTTTTGTGTGTGTGTGACTGTTGCATATATTTTTATGTGCAGTAATGATAAAGAACAGTGGATCAATGCAGGGAAAGGACAATTTCAGCCATGAGGAAAACCACATCCTCATGGCAGCCCTTAGGACATATATCAAATGTCTGTTTGGTAAAGGGGATCCAAACAAGCTGACAGGGCAAAAGCCTACGGATCAAGTTGTCCTGAACATTAATGCAGTCAGTGAAAGAAACCACACATTAACACAGTGCAAAAAGATTCATATTTTATGGTGGGGCATACTAGAGCCAAGGCAAGGCAGAATGCAATTGTCTATACAAGTAATGGGTGGGGGGCCTCCATCAATTATCCTTTTAACATCAGATGAGGAATACCTTCTCTCTCTCTGTGGGTATGACTATAACACTGAAGATAATGGGAGTGGAATAATCAGAGGTGGTGTGGACATTGGCTATTACCAATGTCTGCAGCAGCAACACTCACCTACTCATGAAGGCTGGTTTAAAAACAGTAACATATAGGTTCATAGGTTCATACTAGGCTATCTGCCCGAGGGCATTTACAAGCCTAGCCCATAGTTTTGTGGCTTACGCCACCCCTTTAGTATGGGGAACTATACCCATTATTTTGCTGTGCCTCTGTCGAGCAGTGACACTGAGGTAATCCCTGGGGTATATCTGCGATCTCCCATCCATTGGTCAAGATTTCTCTTGAACAAGGCCAGCGAGGTGCTCTGCCTCACATATACCGGGATTTTGTTCCACAGCATAGGGAGTCTTTGGGTGATGAATCTATCCCTCCAGCACGTCCTATTAATAGCCGTGTCGAGGTTTAAGTCTCCCGCCCTTGTGGCTCTGACGGATCTAGATTTTTTGAGGTGCAGCATATTCATCAAATCTGGGTTTGACATGGCCTTGTATGTTAGGCAAAGGTCACCTCTGAGCAAGCGGTAAGCGACTGAATAGAGCTGGAGTTCTTTCAGTCGGGCAGCATAGGACAGATGTTTGAGACCCTTTATCCTTTTGGTGAGGAATTATTATATATTTTATATATATTTATTTACTTAATATAATAAATAAAGTAAATAAAAAATGAATCTGTTCAAAGCAGTCATAGCTATAGTGCCCTACTTCTGCAATGGCCATACCCCCCCCCCCCAAATCCATGGGCTCTGGTCAACCCCTCAAAATGCTCTTTTATTATCTACCCCTGCCTCCCTTTAGAATCTCATCTGGACTCCATACTCTCTTTAACTAGGAAGACAGACTCATCGTTTGTAACCTCAGCTTCCTTGGACTATAAAAGAACTAGTTAAACCAACTCAAATTAATGTGTAATCTAACGCAAATAATTCAGGAGAGCAGAAAGACAAACATACCCACAAAAAGCTCTCTTTAATTGACACTACTCTTACCACCTTCCTTGAGATATTACAGTGTCTCAGTATACTACCCAGTTCCCTCAGTGCTCATGTCCCAACTGTATCCACTTAGTTTTCCAAAATACTTCAACCCCCAACTACCTCACTACAAGAAACAGAACTGATTCTTCTGAAGCCTCCCTGATTAGAAAACTGGGTAGCATTAACTGATCCTCCCTGTACAAATCCAGACACAGCTCTTACAATATTCTTCAATTCCTTCATACCAATACAACCGCTATCCATTAAGAACAAGACAACTACAAGAAGGCACCAAAGTCCCATTCCAATCCTGAAGTCTCTCAGCAAATAAAAGGTAGTGACCAGGCCTGGAGGGATCAGAATACTAATCCCTCAGACCAAGAGGAATTAAATAGGTATAAAAACCTACACAAAAAGACTAGAACCAACCTGAAAACCAGCCAAAGCACCTAAAACGCTTTTCTTTTTTTTGTTTAGAATAAAAATATAGCCAGCATATGAATTTATTGAGCATTGTAAAGACCATACTCTATACCAAATCAATAATTAGAAAACCTATAATACATATTGGTCAATTGCTGCAAGCCCAAGCTTCCTGATTACCCATTTCAAAATACTACCAACTTCCGTCATACTATTGCATTCCATACTAGACTATCCCTCTTTGTACTTCTCAGCCATAACTAGGAAACAGGTAAAAGACTTACTTAACAAAATTCTACACAACAATCATTGTATTATCTATACCATTTACCAAAATATCTTAGAAATTGGATACAAATTGCTTTCCTTCACAGTAGCACTCATTTTCAAGTTTACTCACACAACAAAGTTAGTAATTGATTTCTTTATACATGCCTCAATTATTCCTCTGTCCAAACAACCCACCCTAAAACTGTTGAAGGTTACCAACCTGTAGCAAGCATTGCCCCATTAGCCAAACTACTTTATAGCTTTGCTTTTAATCAGACATTGGATTAACTCACTAACTATGGCATACTCTCTGACAAACAACATGGATTCAGCCAAAAATGTAGCACAAAAACAGCTGCCTTATTACTCACTAACCAAGTCTAGACCAGTGTGGGAAACTGAAAGTTTACAGGTGCCATATCACATATGTCCAATCTTAAATGAGCCTTTGAATGTGTTAACCATGATATCCTTATAGGAAAATGTAAACATTGTCAATTTTTCTATGAAGACTCTCTCTGGTTGGCCAAGCCCTCCATAAATGAAGTTTGGCAACAAACCAAGTTGTCCCGGGACATCTTTATGGGGGGGGGGGGTTAGGTTGATATTAGGGGGTGTTAAGTGGGTTGGGGAGGTGAAAGGGTTAAGTGGAGGCAGGGATGGTTGGGAGGAAATGAGATAAGGATGGGGAGGGGCTTAAGAGTTTTAGTATAGTGTAGCTGGGTTAAGCAATCACATTTTGGCGTGAACTTGCTACTGCAAGGATCGTGTCCATGACAACCTGTAGGTGGTTGGGAACAGGTAGGCCTGGGCTTAATTTTGTTAAGAGGGAAAACTAGATTAATAGTGTTTTGCCATGTTTCTTCTCTTTGGGGTAGGCTTTCATAACTAGGGATAGTTGCTTCTCTAAGTTACAAACATTTTCTTGTCTACAGTGGTCTTGGGGGGGCAGGGGTTTGGGAATTAATGTGGAGAAGAGGGGTATTTTTGCGTATCATTCAGCCTTGTTCTTGGGTGTCAAGATCCCAGGTGGATTGCCTTCAGAGGTAGGTTTGCTCCGTTTTTCTATGCAGACGTTTGATGCTTAAGTGTTTCTGCATTTTCCATGGCTGAGTGCGGTATGGGAGGTGTGTGTGAGTGGTGAGGTGAAGTTGCGATCCTGTATCCTTTTTGGGTTTTGTGATGGGGTTCTCGGCTCATCATTGGTGGTGGTTTTGAGGCTGTTGCACAGTTCGGGATCCATTGGTGGGGTTAGTGTGCCATGCTTAGCTTCAGGTATTGTCCTCAGTGAAGCTGAAAATGTTTTTCACCAGCTCTAGGCTGGTTGGTGTGGTTGCTGCCACTCATGCGAGTCATGACCGGCAGGTCCCTCGGCTGTGCTATATCCACAATGTGTGGAATGTACAAATTCATCCAGCAGCAAAATGGAATTACATTATGGTTTTCTGATTTCTGCTGTAGAACTTAGGAGTTACTTAACAGCACGAGGCACTCCTTCTGGTCCATTGTGATAAGAGGAATATATTACTATGAGCTTAACTAATTAACAACTGCGTGTTCTGCCCCATATAGCTGCTGTTTAACATTGGTAATAGAAAAGAATGTAGCTTTTCTGAGATATGATAAAACAGAAGCAGGACAGTGGGTAAAATGTGTAACACAATCCAACATGCAAAAAAGTGCTCAAAGGAGCAAGTATTCTGTTACGATAGAGCAAAGTGCTTTAAATATTTATTTTTTACACATCTAGGGTAGGTGGCTTGAGCATTACAACAAAATACAAGGATGCTACACAGATCTGCTGAAAGTTACAAAATGTCTTCATGTTCAGTCAACAGAAGAGCCTGTGTATATTAGAAACAGGTCTATTTTAGAGCAAAAAAAAAAACAGTTGTTTTGGTTACCAAGGGACTGGAACTCAGAACTCACAACCAGAGCTTATGTGAAACAATCCTTGTTGGCACTGTTGAGGTATTGACTGGGATTGTCAGTGATCTTGCCTTTTGTCTTGGATGAGATACAATGCAGTTGTGTTCGCGGGCATGGCATTGGCAATCTAAACATTATGCCTTATAATCTATAACCATCCCATTTCTTGTACTGTGGCATGGCTTAGTAAAATGTAAACTGTTATAATTTAATCTAATTAATATATGATGAAACTGTCGGTAAAAGTCTGCATTATATTGCAGACAGAGGTAGCTTGCAGTTTTAAATATGTAAGTAATATGTGGATGTGCAAAGACCAAAGAAATGCAATAAAATGGAAATGAAAACCATATGTTTATGTGGCCTTTTCCACAGGCTAGATAAACAAAGGGTCACATGCAGCATTAGAATGCCAGTCACCATATTAGTGATTGGCGGGCTCGCAGGCGACAGTTTGTGGTATTTCACGGGTTGCCAGAGCGGTGTGGCACTTGGCGCATGCGCGCCTGTGGTCGGCCTTGTTCTCATTAAAAAAAAAAAAAAAAAAAAAAAAAAAAAAAAAAGGGAAAGGGAAACTCTTGGGGGTAGAGGTTCGCACAGAGTTGGCGGATTTACCAATATAAAAATATCTGCATGAACATTGTGCTGTATCAGTAAACCTTAAATGACAATTAGCAAACTCGCTAATATAACAGTCTTTTGTTTCTGGACACAGACATGCTTTTGCTTTTCTTTCCTTCTCTCTCTCTCTTGCAATAAACAAAATATGTGATATGCTATTATAATGTAAATTATTAAGAAAAAGGTAAATGTGATTTGTTGCCATAAGCTTCAAATCCAAGAGAATTATATAGCACAAAGCCCCTTGGCTGAGTGTAAATCATTGCCCAGATTGGTGGAAAAATCTGCAGGTCACTATCTAGTGAGGCAAGGAAAGGAACTGCTGTACTGATAGGTAGTCAAGAACATAGGGGTCAGCATTAGTGGCTAGTAAGTAATACCAATGTCCCAAATGTACAGGCTTTGCTAAATATTTATTTTTATTTTTATTTTATTTTTTATTTTACATTTGTTGACCGGGCTAGTCTAGCTGGATATATGTCCATTTTCAGTAGAGGCCCGGGGAGATAAGCTCCAAACAGTTAAAATAAGTTCACATCAAAGAAATACATGTTTAAAATGCAAATACATTTACAGTAAAAGAGAAAAAAAGATAAAGAAAAAAAATTATAACTGGTCACATATTAATAAAGTATAAAAATGCAGTATATTATACTTGATTAGTACAAGTACTGTTACAAGTAGACATTTAGAAAGAATAATAGCATAATGTACAGTAAGTGTAGATAAAGGAAAGTAAGAACCGGTAGCAGTTATGTAATACGTCTAGTAGTAAAACATGTGCAATATATATATATATATATATATTTTTTTTTTATATAGTAGTAATTAATACTATGATGGAGGAAATAGATCATTAGATGTTAAGATGAAGTAAATGCAGGGTTCTGAAGGTAAGGATTGAGTCATGTATCAAGAGCTAGATAGTCAGTCAGGATTAGTACAGGGGCACAACCACTGTGTTTTGAGGAAGAGCTTAAGTTTCTTTTTAAAAAAAGTTACGGAGGGAATTGTAGATAGTTCAGAGGGAAGTAGGTTCCAGTTTTTTCCGATAGTATTAGAGAAGAGGGAATCTCCAGCCTTGTTGTTTGCTTTGCCAATATTTACAAGAAGTTTGTGTGCGGATCTTAGAGACTTCAGGTTATGGTAAGGGTAAATAACAGTAGATAGAATAGGTGTTTTGGCAGGTTGATACAGTATTTTATGGGTGATGGCTAGTTGATTAATTTTCAGCTGCTGCTGAAATTGAAGCCAGCCTAGTTGCTTTAGATTAATACAGTGGTGGGTTCTGAAAAGGTTACCTGTAGCAAACCTGGCTATGCTATTGTAGGAGTTTTCTAATTTCATACGTTTATTTTTTGACAGGTTAGTAAATATGGGTGAGGCATAGAGAAGGGAAGAGATAAGGTAGGAGTGGGCAATAGTTATTCTAGTTGCTGGAGTAAGGTAGGGTTTATTCTGTAAAGAGAGCCCATTTTTTTATTAATAGTTTTCAAGGTGTTGCTGATATGGGTGTTGAAGTTAATGTTGTTGTCAATGGTGATGCCTAGCAGTTTGGTAGTAAGATCTTGGGATATAGGTGTGCCATTTTTAGATATTATTGTAATGTCTATTTGGGGGGATTTACTGGTAGGTGTGAAAAGGAGGAATTTAGTTTTTTTTGGGTTAAGTAGGAGACAGCGTTGTGTAAACCATTGTTCAACAGAGTTAAATATGTGTTGTGTCAGAGAGTGAAGTTCTGATACAGATGTGGCTGAGCAAATAAGTGTGGAATCGTCTGCGTATTGTATGCATGTAGCTTGGGGAACTGCTTGGTGGAGGTCATTGATGAATAAAGAAAACAGGAGAGGACCCAGTATGGACCCTTGAGGGACACCAATGTTAACAGGTAGATGGGTAGATAGAGTGGAGTTCCAGAGTACAGCTTGATGTCTGTTATTTAAGTAGGACTCACACCATTTAATAGGTAGAATGTCAAGTGACAGAGATTGAAGAATATGTATGAGTATTTGGTGATTGACCATGTCAAAAGCCTTGGACAGGTCTAAGAAAAGTGCAGAGGAAAGGGTGTTAAGGTTACGTTTGTTGTTGATGGTGTCTGTAAAGGAAAGGAGGGCAGTGGTGGTACTGTGGCAAGGTCTGAAACCATGTTGGGTATTAGAGAGCAAGTTATTATGGAGAAGGTGGTCAAGCAGTTGCTTGTGGATACACCTTTCCATAATCTTAGATAAGGGAGAGAGTAGGGCTATGGGGCGATAGTTGGAGAGTTCAGTAGAATTACCACCCTTATGAAGGGGAATAATATGGGAGACTTTCCAAAGTTTAGGGACATATCCCTCAGTGATGGTTCTATTGATTAGTATGGAGATGGGGTAGGCTATGGATATGGCTGCTAATTGTAAGTATTCTGCGGGTAGTAAGTCAGCAGAGTGAGTACATGGTTTGAGTTTTTGGATGAGGGAGAGAATATATGCTGTTGGGACAGGTTGGAAAAGAAATGGGGGTGGTGGGTTTGAGTTAGAATTAGATATAGTTGCGTTTTGACTAGAGAGGTGACTGGCAAGAGTTTGAATTGTTTCGGTGAAAAAGGAATTAAAGTCATTAGCAATTTGCTTGGGGTTCTCTTTGTCTGTGCCTTGTGGGTTGGGTGTGATAGATTGACCAGGCTGAAGTAACTGATTAATGTTTGCCCAGAACTTTTGTGGGTTATTCTGGTGAGTTTGCTGAGATTGTAGGTAATAGTTTTTTTATCGGTCAATATTGTTTTTTTAGTCTCATTTCTCAGTTGTTTGTAGTGTTGGTGATCAGCAGATTTTTTAGTTAAGCGAGATTTGTTCCAGATTTTATTTCTGAGATGGATTTTTTGCTTAGTTTCTTTAGAGAGCCAAGGAGCAGATTTAGTTCTTATTCTAATAGACCGAGTGGGGGCATGGTGGTTGAGTATGGCTAGAAACTTAGCTTTAAAGTAATCTACAGCTTCATCAAGAGAAAGGCGTTTTAAGGGGGACCAATTGCATGCTTTCAGTTCACTTTGAAATAGATCCAAGTTGAAGTTTTTCTTGGTTCTAATTGTTCTAGTAATGGTTTGAGTGGGTGGATTAGCTTTGAGCCTGATAATATAGGTTAGTAAGTGATCTCTTACATCATCAGGGAGGGTTCCTGCTTCATAAGTGTGCGGTTGATTATTAATGAGTATCCAATCCAAGGTGCTTTCTTTTTTATTTGTTTTGTTTATTCTAGTGGGGGAGGTAATAGTTTGAGAAAACCCATAGAGATTAATATGGCTAGTTGGGTGTTTGTTGCTGCAAGATTGCCAATCAATGTTAAAATCACCTAGGATTATGGCTTCTTGGGGTAAGTTTAGAGATAGCCAACAGAGGATGTTTTCAATGGTAGAAATGTTATTTCCTGGAGGGACATAGATGCAGATAATATAGATGGATTTGACTGAGTTTAGCTGAAGTTTGGTAATAAGAAAACACAAGTGGAAAAAAACTAAGGGTAATGCTGCTCAACGCCAGAAGTCTAAACCTCAAGATGCACACTCTCGAAGCCCTCCTCAGTATGGAGAACATCGATGTCTGTGCAGTGACTGAAACCTGGTTCAAGGCTCCTGAGAGCACCCCAGCACTACCAGGTTATACCTCATATCATGCTTTTCGGCCTCAAAACTTGGACCGAACCACAAAAGGAGGGGGAGTATCCATATTCATCAAAGATATCCACACCTCCAGGTTAGTGGCAACGCACGAAGCATCGGAGACCATCCAGGTGCAACTAACTGTAGGCAAAACTGCCCTACAGTTTGTAGCATGCTACAGACCACCCTCTCACACTCAGGAACCCCACTCAGCCTTCCTGAAGACACTGGAGAGTATGAATGTCTCTCCAAATACCATCATATTGGGAGACTTCAACTACCCAAACATAGACTGGGAGCATTACTCAAGCCCCAACACCCTAGCCCAAAGGTTCCTAGAATTCATAAACTCAAATGTGATGGAACAACTAGTCACCACTCCCACAAGAGGAGATAATATACTAGACCTGATCATCACAAACATGGGGACACAATGCTCCACACGAAGTATACCCCTCATTGGTGAGATCAGCCCATAACTTAATCTCACTGGAAATCCACATCCCTCCCCCACCCCCAGCACAAAAGACCACAGTGAAGAATTTCTCAAAAGCTGACTTCACACTTCTTAAGACTGAAGTGGTCTCCTTCAAGGCCCCTGGGCCAGTGGAAACCACAGCCCACACCGCTGAATCCTTTATAAACACTTTCTACGGACACCTTCAAGAATGCATGGATCATGCAATCCCAAATAAAACCAAGACCCATTCCCCCAAAGGCAGGCGTCCTGTCTGGTGGACCCCAGCCATTAACAAGCTTTACAACAGGAGGAGGAAGCTACTACATGACAGAGCAAAATCCCCAAAAGGGAAGGCATCTCTGATCAGTACTAGCAAAAAACTACGATCACTCATAAAATCATCCAAGGCCAACTTTGAGAGAAAAATCACAAAAGACACTAAAGACAATCACAAGGCCTTCTTTAGTTATGTTAGAAACCTGGGTGGAAACTCCCAGATGTGCTCAGAGTTAATCCAAAATGACAAAAAATACACTGAACCCACATACATTGCCAACATACTGGCAGACAGGTTCAGTGCAAATTCCCCCCCCCCCAAAAAGAGAAATATCTATCTCAGCAGAGTGTAGCCTCCCTGACATCTCAGATGCCCAGGTGAGAGGCGCCCTCTCCAAAGCTAAAAACACAGCATCAATGGGACCAGACGGTGTCCCGGGTTGCGTGCTACATGAACTCCAAGAGGAACTAAACCCACACATAAGGCTGCTGTTTAATCTTAGCCTCACTACAGGATACGTACCCAAAGAATGGCGTACAGCAACAGTGGTCCCACTCCACAAAGGAGGTGCTTCTACGGACCCTGGAAATTACCGCCCCATAAGCTTGACGAGCCTGGTCTGCAAAGCTATGGAGAGGATCATTATGGAACTCATAAACAAAGACATTGGGGACCTACAGACACTGGATCCTACCCAATTCGGCTTTGTCAAGGGCAGATCCTGCCTTTTGAACCTGGTCGACTTTTTTGAAACAGTCACTAAGGCCATTGATGAGGGTAAGGCAGTTCACACAGCCTACCTAGATCTTGCAAAAGCCTTCGACACAATACCCCACTCGGGCATCATAGACAAGCTCACCAGCTTAAATGTAAACCCATATGTCATAAGATGGGTTGCAAACTGGCTCAAGGACAGAATCCACAAGGTCAGAATTGCTGGAGCCATGTCAGACTCTAAGCCAGTCACAAGCGGTGTCCCACAGGGCTCGGTCCTGGGACCCCTCTTGTTCGGCATTTATTTTTCCGAGGTGCAAGCAAACATAGGAGGATTGTGGCTGACAAAGTTCACAGATGACTGCAAACTGGGCGCCATAATTGATACTCCAGCGGACACAAGCATCCTTCAGAAAGGCCTCATAGAAATGGAAAACTGGTGCCAGAGCCATGGCCTTAAACTGAACGCCAAAAAATGTATAGTCATACCCTTTAGGAAAAACAAAGTACCCACAAATTACCACATAGGTGGTAATCCATTCAGTACGGAAGAAGTAATCAGGGACCTTGGGACCCAAGTTGACAGTAACCTCTCATTTGACACTCACATTGCCAAGGTGGTTAGGAAGACCTTCTATATTACTCACCTTATCATGAAAGGATTCACATCTAGATCAAGAGAGGTCATTGTGCCCCTATACTCTTCCCTTATCAGGCCCATAATTGAGTACAATGCCCCATTTGGGATGTACCTTACCCGACACCTGCAGCAGTTAGAAAGACCCCAAAAGTTCCTCACCAAGAGGATCAAGGGTCTCATACATATGTCATATGCTGCCCAGCTGAAGAAACTCCAGCTCTATTCAGTCACATACTGCCTACTCAGAGGCGATCTATGCCTGACGTACAAGGCCATGTCCAATCCGGAATTAATGGACATGCTCCACCTCAAACAATCCAAATCCACCAGAGCCACGAGAGTGAGAGATTTGAACCTCAACACAGAAATAAATAGGACGTGCTGGAGGGACAGATTCATAACTCAGAGGCTCCCTACACTGTGGAACAGAATCCCAGTCCATGTTAGGCAGAGCCCCTCACTGACTCTCTTCAAGAGGAATCTTGACGAGTGGATGGGAGTTCGTAGGTTTACCCCAGGGATCATCTCTGTGTCACTACTAGACAGAGGCACAGTAAACTAAACCCTAAATGGACATAGTATTCTCATTCCAAGGGGTGACAAAAGCCACGCACACTCTGGCTAGGCTTATAAATGCCCTAGGGCAGATAGCCTAGTATGAACCTATGAACCTAAGAATCTCGGCATTAGAGTCCTGAGGTGGTTTCTGGTGGAAAGTGGTTATTTGAAAGACAGATTTGAATAAGACAGCTACTCCACCACCTTTTTTGGCTACCCGGTCAAGACGTAAAATATTGTAGCCAGGTGGGATGACTTTGTTGTCTTTAGTTGAAGGTTTTAGCCGGGTCTCTGTTAGATAAATAATATCAAAGGAATAGAGTTCCAAGAGAGCATGGAGATGTGTTATTTTGTTATTAACGCTGCGTATGTTGAGATGAGCTATTAAGAGTGAGTTGGTTGTTTTTTAAGTAGGAAGTTGGCTGTGGGGTTTGGTTTGAAGAGTTGAGTGGTAGAGGAGGTATTTGGACCTGGGTTTGGGTGAATATCTCCATCCTTTAGGGAGAGGAGTAGTGTTAGATATCTAGTGTTAGTGTATTTACTTTGCAGAAGTGGATGTCTTCTAGGATTGGGGAAGTCATATCTAATGTGGGTTGTCCTATGGTATTTAGGTAAAAGATAGCTAGGTGTGGAAGTAATGTTGATGTGGTGAGTATGAGAGGAAATAATTGAAGCGGTAGATTGTTTAGTAGAGAAGGGAAGGTGTGAAAGTAGTGGATGTTCATAGGAGGTTATCAGGTGTGCTAGTATTAAAGGTAGAAGATGTGAGAGCATGAGTAAGCTATGTTGGAGGACTAGGGTGGGGAGTTTGTACATTGCAAAGGTGGATATTAAGTTCTAGCTAAAGGAACAAAGGTAAAGGGGTGTGGTAATGTAAGGCAAAGGGTGTATTGTGATTCAGAAGTTCTACGACCATGATTATGCAAGTAAAGGACAGACTGGAAGGCAGTGAACCCCATACACTTACAGTCAATGCAAGAAACTCATAAGAATCAACAAAGTTGTTCTGATGCACTCCCAATGCTGGTATAGGATGTAACTCTTATGGTAAAGATGGGTTGAGCCAGTACTGCCAGTTCATCACATATTTGTTTTATTTTATTTTATATATATATTTATTTATTTATTTATTTGACATTTGTTTACTGGGGTGGTCTGACTGGGTCTACAGAACCCATTTTCAGCAGAGGTCCTGGGAGAAAAGCTCCACATATAGTACATACAAATACAGTATAATCCAGTACAATACACATACAGTATAATCCAGTACAATACAACTGACATTAGAAATACTATACAAAAATAAGTTGAAAGAGCATAAACTATGCTATAAGATATTACAATATATACTACACATCTAGACTATTCTATAAATTTAAAACATTATATACAATAATAGTCACTCTCACCGTATACATAACCTATGAGTAGATAGTGTCCAAAAGTAGTATGTAGGTAGTGCAGTCTATGACACTGACTGTTATAGTACATGAAAAAATAGAAGGTTGGTTTCAGTTAGGAAATAATAGTCAGAAAGTTGGTGATGCAGAAAGGTAGTGGGAGAGTTAAGAATAGAGGCATTACAGTCTGAACAGTAGCGTAAGTGTATTTGTTAGAAACAGAGAAGGAGTTAGGAGAGCCTTAGGATCTTGCAGACTGAGGGAGTGAGCTATGACAGAAGAGAAGGATGAGACTAATTTGGAAGTAGAGGAAGATCTCAGTATTAGGCAGGAGTTAAGAATGTGCCGGGCCATACAGTTAGCATTTCAGGACTGTGGGTGTATTAATGTGAGATTGTGTGTGGACATGTATGTGCATGTCTGCAGTGCCATGAGTGAGGCTGCATGAATTTGTGTGTCCATGAATGTGTGTCTCTGACTTAGGTTATGAAAAGAATATAATTTCTGGATGTGTGTGTATGTGTGTGTGTGTGTGTGTGTGTACCGTTTTGAATATCCATGCTACTGCAACCTGTTCTATCAACCTTTTAAGTTTGTAAGAGGAATATTTAACATACTACCTGATTGTATTTTGTAAGCTGCTAGTTAGCTATTATTAGGTTTGCTCCATGGTGTTCATTTGTTCCATATTGTATTGGTTAGTGTGCTTCATTTGGAGATGGAAGGTTAAGAGCTAGGGTGATGGTTTTTACAATATAAGCTAGCTTGGCTTATACAGGGCACTAATTAATGTAGTCTAGAATTGCAAGGTTACCCTGGTTGTGGATATTGATAAGTCCCTTCATGTGTGGGGTTTAGTTTTAACATACCCAACCGATAGTTAAATTTATCTTGAGTATTTGATAGGGTCATTGGAAGCATAGCTTCAGTTCTGGCTGCTTCGTCATAGATGTGAGTGGCGGTGGTACATTCCTTCCTGGGTTGGCAGGATAGGTGGTCTTTGAAGATATCTTGGAATGTGTGGTATGTATTTTGGATGATTTACGTGTCTTTTCTTTCTTGCAGATGGGGTCTTGGAATGCTGCGGCTGTAACGTGGAATGGGTGAGTATAAGGTGGAGCCTTATCTTTACATATTAGAGGGTTTAATTTTGTCCTTTTCTTTATAGATGGTGGTGTGCCGAGTACTAGTGTGGAGATACACAGTGAATCCACAGATGATGGAAGCAGTGGCGAACGAGGAAGTTACACATGGGGAGCACAAGTGAGCAACGGTTACTGACGGATGTAAGTGGATTTTAAAGTTGTTGAGTTTTGGTAGAGGATTTACACTGCTAGTCAGAGAAGGACAGGCATTTGAGTTTGTGATCTCAGGGTTAATTGGTTGTACAATTTGTTCTATTAACCATTCAGTATGTTAGATTAACGCTGAAAGTTGTCCCTGCTTTTGGGCATTTGCATTCAATAGTAAAGGGAGCAACAGCCATTGGCCATAGGTAAGAGTTTGGGTTCCTGCAGTGGGCTTGATGAGGTTACAGGTAATGCATTTTATTTAGTGCTCACTAAGGCACGTCAATGTGGATGGGGTACAGGTAGGTGGCATGGAGCCGCACCATTCTTAGTATCATAGGAGGTTATTAGGCTACTGGCTCGAGGATGGTTGCAAGCTAGGCAAGTTCAGCTCTTTTTTGGCGGGTAGCACTTATCACTCTTGTCCAAGGGAATATGAGACATAGTATTAAAATAAAGGGGGGGGGGGCTGGTGCCATTCTTTGGTGCAGAGTTGGTAGATAGTTGGCTGTGTTGGGGTAGTTTTAGAAATTGGGTGCATTGTTACAGGGGAGTTAGAAGGTTTAAAGGAAGCTTGGTTGCAGGATAAGACAGCTGTAGGGCAGGTCTTAATTACCTACTAGCGGTATAGGTAACATAAGGAAAGAGAGCTTTCGAGGGGAAAGGCTAGGGACAAACAAGGGTTAAGAATGGTTTGGTAATGAGTGAACTGGGGGTATTTATGGCTGGGCGCGTAGAGTAGTTCTTAGCTGAGCATAGGCGAGATTTCAGGAACTAGGTCAAGGGGTGCTGGTTTTCTGCCATCTAAGGTTAGGACATTAAAGTTTTGGAGTTAGACTATTCCCTACAGTAATGGGCTAAAAAGGATATGTATTCTGTTGGTGTGGATGCTCCGGTGGTACAGTGGGGTCATGGTAATCCTACTTTATTTAGTTTCATTAGGGTCTGTTTCAGTGATGGCATGGCAAGGTGGGTTTATGACAGGATTCTAAAGTGCATTACAGATGATGGGTACATCGAATGATGTTTGGCTTGACCCTTCCCTTTATGGGAAGTAGTGGGTTGAACAATTTTGGGTAGAAGAGAGGGGAAACAGCCTGGTCAGGCTGGTTGGCAGAGAAGAGGGCTAGGCTTGCCCTCTTCTGTTCCCCCTCTGGTGTCTGGATGGTCATTTCAAGGAATTGGGGGAAAGGAAAATGAGCAGCTGGAGGAAGTTTGCTGGCTAGGTAAGCAAGTGGAGGTAAGAATGCTGTTTATTTGGTTGGAAGGTAATTCAAGGACTGGCGTATGAAGTGAGATGGGATGTTGCTTCATAAGTAAAGTAAGTGAGCAGAGGTATGGACCCTGCTTACTGGGCAGGGTGAGTAGGTACACTGCCCTGATTAACATTACAAGGATGTTATGCTGTGTTTAGAATCAATTATATTATGAATAGTTGTAATTAATGAATTTGGTGAACAAAGCTGTGTTATGGAAATTTAATAAAGGCCGTCAAATGTCATTTGCTGTGATGTGTTTATTGAAGGGGACCGGGACAACAGATAATTTTGCCTAAATACTAGCGAAACCCACGAACAATCAGGATCCAACATTTCAGGCATCCCACAAAACTCAGTACTTGCTCCTCTCTTCTTCTCCATCTTTACTAATCACCTGACCTGGACTCTATATCAACTAAACTGCATGTTGTACTCTGGTGATATTGTCATTACTAGGGCAATGAAAACAGTAAACATACTTTAGAAAGTCTCTGGAACTGGCTACTTGTGAACAAGCTAACATTAACAAAAATAAAACCCATCATCATGTTATTTGTTAAAAATAAACAATGTGCTAGTGTTCTTCTACTGCACAGAACTAATTCATAGCCTCTCCCTTTACCAGTAGTCACATCAGAAAAGTATTCAGGGATAATACTTGATGGAACACTTCCTTTTGTACATCACTTTGAGGGTCAAGTCCACAAGGTCCTTATGCAACTCAGAGTACCACATAAAATGTCTTAACTTCTCATATAAGATGCCAGACAAGCCACAGCCCAAAACTGACTGCTACCCATAACTTGAATTAGACTTTCCCATCATAGCAACCTATTCCATTCACAACATGGACATACTACAAAAGAGTGAAAATAAAACCTTAATATTTGTTCATCTCGGCCTTCAAAATGAACATCACTGCCTCACTATGTCAAAATCCAATTGGCTATTCTTCCTTTTTAATACACTCATGTTTAAGTGTATATATATATATATATATATATATATATATATATATATATATATATATATATATATATAAAATTAAAAGAAGCAAAGTCCGCGTGTGTGTATGTGTGTGTGTGTGTGTGTGTGTGTGTGTGTGTGTGTGTGTGTGTGTGTGTGTATGTGTGTGTGTTTGTGTGTGTGTGCGACAGTATGCATGCATAAAAGTGAGTGAGATCGATCGAGTGATTATTTTGCACTCACTAAGCTGTGCTTTTGCTGTTCAGCAAGTGTAAAATTAAAAAAAAACATAAAAAAGAAAAAGTGTGTGTGCATGTGTGTGCGCGTGTGTGTGCGCGCACACGTGTGTGCGTGTGCGCGCGTGCGTGTGTGTGTGTGTGTGTGTGTGTGTGTGTGTATGTGTGTACATGTTTGTTTATGTTTCTGTCTGTATGTGTGAGTGTATTGGTGCTTGCGTGCATGAAAGTGGAAATGTGTTTCTGTGTGTGTGTGTGTGTGTGTGTGTGTGTGTGTGTGTGTGTGTGTGTGTGTGTGTGAGAGAGAGACAGAGAGAGAGAGAGTGAGATCACTCGAGCAACAATGGCAGCCGCATTTAAGAGGTTTGCATATCTCTCGAACTCTTAGCTTAACAAATCTAGATAAAGCCTAAAATAAAAGGGAAACAAAACTCAAAAATAGGAACAGATTTTAAATATTGCTGTTATAAAATTAGAAAGTTGTTTCAATAACAGGATTTGTGTTAGCCTTTATTTCCTGAAGGAAATAAAGTCTGAAACTCAAATGATATTATTTATTGACTTCAACACCCAAAGACTGGCAACAAACCACAAATTCTAGGAGCAAGGGACGAAAAAAATGAAGCAGATAGACGGATATTTTTTGAAAATGTTGTATTTTGGTTATATAATACTTCCTTGGACACTATTTACATATACTACATCAAGTATGAAACATTAGGTGAAGGAAGTATTTTACATCAAAAATATATAAAAAAATAACATAGTAATAAAAAAAAGTAAGTAACTAAAACACAACAATTTTACAGACAGCCCATTCTCTGAGCACAATAATGATCTCCACGATTTATGTTACTGTGTAAATAATGCCGTTCCAGGGGTGTAGAGGCCTTCCCGAGTACAGAGTCTGTCCTCATAACACCCCTGGATGGTCATTTTTTACACAGTAACACACACCCTTTTGGGTATTATTGCTTGTTTGTCATATTGTATGATGTATTTATACATTTTGACCCCCTAGGTGGTTGATATTTACATAGTAGCACACACCCTGTTGGGTATTATTGCTTGTTTATCATATTGTATGATATTTTGACCCAGCTACACATGTACAGTTAGTATGCAATGCTTCATCTTATGTAATGCATATCATTTTATCTCAGAAGCTCCTAGATGATAAGGAAGGGCCCATTATTATTGCATCAAGATATTTAATAAAAGCTGAACGATATTATGTACAAATTAAATGAGTAGCTGTAAGGTCATTATTGAGAATACACAAATCCCAGCAGTGCCTGCTTGAAAGAAGGCTTGTACTTGCCAAATGATTGCCATCCATTAGTCTGAAATTTTAGTCTCAGGAGTAGACTTTCACAAATGACTACATACAGGTACCAGTACTGGTCTTTATGTCTTGGGCACATTCATATGACAGAGAGTTTAATGGAGCTTGGAAATGCTGTAATGGTGATGGACTGTCCACAACAGCAAATGCTGTCAACCCATTAACCATGCATTAGACATCCTTAATGATATAACTTCCTGTGATTAACACAAACATTGACAATGACACCCAGGGTGACTCTGTATTGCCTAGGGTATGTGACATGATTTTAAAATTATGGCCAAAGATGAACAATGATGCATCTCCATCTTTTGCAGTATGAAGGGAACAGTTGCTTTGTGCCAAGGTACTTCTTCGGATCCACAGAATTCCTGAAGATTTGAAGTTCATAGTGCTGGAGATTAAACTATGAGGGATACTCTTGCAGACAGAAAAATAAATATGTAACAAGAAATTATGTGTGGTAGTTTGTCATGAATAAAACAGTCAAAGAACTTTAACTTGCAAATATATGGCATGAGAACACCATGGTGGGTGTTATCTGTAATACACAACTGAAAAGAATTCACAAGTACATAGAACAGGACAGGTAAGAGGATGCAGAGAAAAGCCTTGTCATTATATTGCACCAGTTAGCACATCAAGCAGCATCTCTGTACTGACTGAAAAAACTTTCATTCCAGAATAAGTGAAAATGCAGTGAATCACTATGCACTCCTTACCATGTGTACAGCATATGGTGATGATGCAAGAACCAAAGTGAAAGTCACTGCCACAGGTACTATTGAGAGACCGAACAGGTGTAACATAAAGACAATACTATAACAATGGTGATGTTCAAGTAGCACCTGATACTGACATAAAAGAGTAAAGGTATTGACACCCAACACATGTTCAGTTTGTGGAATGTGAATGAGATGTTGCATACCATCAATTCACTATGGCCATAAGCCTTAGAAATGTGGCTTCACTGCACAAGTGCACAGAATAGCGTTTTAGTTTTATGCAGAGCACAGGAAATAGGTAGCACTTTGACATGCTCAAAGTTACAATTTGCTGAAGAATCAGTGTGCTACAATTTAACACAAAATACAACACAAGTAGAAATGTGTTTCAGTAAAGAATAAATAAATAAAAATAAATAAATAAAAAACAAAAATTCATAATAACACAAACTGAAGAATAGAAAGTTGACCCCATTTTGAAGCATAATTCCAGGATGGTGCTGCATTGTAAGGGAAAAAGAACAAGACAGCAGTTATAAAACTAAATTTATTTTGCAAAAAATGTACCACATTTATATTTCTACATCATTAAGGAGAAAGAAAAAAAGCAGATCTTCTCACTGCAGCCACTAGTTAATAGCAAAATAATTTTGCATGTGCCTTACTTTCAAGAAATAGCTGTCAGTCACACATGATCCAGCAAAGTCCTTTTATTACTGTGACAGTTTTGACACCCTAGAAAGGTGGAGGGTCTGTCAATACTTGCAGGACTACAGTTAAACACCTCTTTAAAATTCTGCAGCTTAGCTAATTTCTTGGGCTGGAGCTGTATAATTGTCATGAATAGCTTAAAATACATGTGATATATAGGTTGTCCATGACACTATTGCCACTATATGACAATGGAATGTGAAAATAGCATCAATATTTATGTCTAGAGTGACTTGTGTAAAGGGGATTTTAAATGGAATCTGGGAAGGAGACATGAAAACAGTAAAGAAGGCAAAACCCACACAGTGAACTGCAACAACCTGCTTTATTCCAGAACCATACAAATGAAAATTACTTAGCGCTTTCACCCAAACATTAGGGCATCATCAGAGTACAAAGAATTAACATCAAGGCCATTCATATATATGCAAATAATTTCCCAATAACTTAATTAACTAATTAACATGATAATTGATTAATTAAACAATGTCCATGTAGAGATATATTTAAAATCACTTGACTCCAATAAAAAACATGTTTAAAAAAAAAAAAAAATATATATATATATATATATATATATATATATATATATATAATAATGCATATGTTATAAATATACATATAAAAAATGTAATATTATTATATAATATATATATATAAAAAAACTTGTATTATATTGTTATAAAATATTTAAAAATTATTATATCAATAAATAGATAAATATATATGTAATAAATTATAACTGTACATAAAAAATAATATACATTATAAAATATGGTCATATAAAATGTGACCTATATTTTAAAATACTTGAAATAGATATATTTTCATTGATACCAGGTAACATACAAGCATTTAATCTAAATTGCCATAAACATTCCATAGCCTCAAGCATAGTCTTGTCATCACCACCTTTGTGTACATTATGTGGAATTCTATCTATAACAAAAAATATAAATCTTTTAAAATTTGGACATCTAGTACTGTGCATGTACAAAGAACTAGTAGTCTTGTGTTTCTTAATATCCCTGGCATGCTCAGCTATGCGTTCCCTTAGCTTCCTAATAGTTTTGCCAACATAAAATGCCGGACAAGTGGAGCAAGTAGCCAGATATATCACCATCTTCGTGTTGCAATTGAAAACAGTTAAACAAGGTCACATAACACGGTAGGCTCCATGATGGCCATTTTGTGGAAATACAACATTTTATAAGAAGCTCTTAGAGGGATTTGATGCATTCAAGTAGCTCAGAAAAAAAAGATACATGAGTAAACACATTTACTGAATTCCAGGGTAGATTTTTCATTTAAGCATTGATATACAGTGGGGAAGAGGCAATCCCATCCACAATTTGTTTCATGTGATTGTAGCTTCTGCTAATTTGTTTTAATAGACTGTAGCTAGAGCTGAACATAACTTGATGATCTATGGAAGAACTGCATTTATATTGCAGTGAAGCAGTCACTTGCGTTCTCTTTAAATGGAGTGAAAAAGTTGCATCTGACTTGGCATATATAGTGTCAAGCCACATTAGGTGAACTATATATTAGTTCAATCTATCTACACTGGCAAGTATGCTGCTACAGTAGATCACTACATCTTCTCAAAACTAACAATCCCTGTATCTTACCGCTCAGCTGCAACTGCATGGAGACAGTAGCCAGAGTACACAAATAATACAAACACATCTGCTCACAGACAAAATGTTTTTGAAGAATTGCATCCAGAAAAAAAATTGCAGGGAGCAAGCTCACATTGCATTTGTCATGAGGGCTGCTTTGCTTTTCACAACTCCTTACTTTTATAATCTCACTCCAAGGTCATCAAATCACATAGAAATTGTGATTTGTAAATTAAAGAAAATGTCTTTTTCTCTCAGATGTTATGATCTTGGAGTCCTTTAAATTATTACACCTCAAGCATAAATATCGAACCTTTGTAAAGCAGGAAAAGTATGTGGAATGACAGACGCAAACAGCGCAGCTTACACAGTGATGGATATGATCCGTTTCATAAAGATTACTTGGTAAGTCTAGTAGGAGATGGAGTCATACTCAATATGCCGTCTAATAGACACAATGCTATCAAGGTTGCATTCATCTGTCATCAAATCTTGCTTGTCACAATTGCCTTACCTGAAGCTGATACAGCAGAAAGATAAGTATTTCTGTTGTTGACTGAAAATGAACTCTGACCATAAATTTCTGTAACTAAACTCTCCCTTTAGAATGGTTCATGCTCTTTTCCTGTCACTAAAAGGTCAGGTTTTGTAATATCTGCATTTGGACTATGTAGTCAGCATTGCATATATTGCCAAATATGAATTAGAAAAAAAAAAAACATCTGCAGACATACAGTGTCATGAAAAACTCTGGAAGGTGACCTTGCGTCTGGTGACAGACAATGATTTGACACATCAGTGTTATAGCAGGTAGGATTTTCAGCCAAGACATTAAGCTGTCATTTAGTTGTACTAAAGTTAGTGAGCTTTAACCCTGAAATAACAAAGCTATAGCAAAATAGGTTACCATAACTAATGCACACGTGATGTCATTTGCATTTTATAAGACAGATTATAAGCTGTGGCATGATAACTGGTTTGGGAGCCTGGTCTTGTCCCTCTCTAAATTATTATTATGATTATTGAAATGTGATTATATTATCAGAAATTAAATTATAATCTACCACCTCACCAACTGCTTGCTCTTGATTGGTACGTTAGTGCCAATGCTTCAAATGACATTCTGCAAAAGCACTGTTTTTCAGTGATGATACAACTAATTTAGCATGTGTCAGTGTAGTTAACAAGAATGACACTATAATTCCCAGCCTAGTTGTATGTGTTACATTTTCTTCTCCACAATGGTGTATTTATGGTGTGGTGTTACTATGAGAAACTTTGCAATGCAGGAAAGGGACACTTGTGCAAATATTGTCAAGGGCAGCATGGTGTATAAGGTCAGCAGTGAAGCATATGATGAAAAAATTTAAGATTTCTAACCAAAATGTGACGTAAGACATATTCCATACATCATTTGATTCACTCCTTTTGTCAACTATGGCTTAGCAGTCCACTCTCAAAGATATTTTGCATATATTGTTTTACACCTGCTGTTTGCTATATTATTCCATAGCTGTATGTTCTATTTTTTTTGTAAAAGAATCTACCTATACATCATATCACAGTGTACAGTTAAAGAAGTGTGTGTGTGTGTGTGTGTGTGTGTGTGTGTGTGTGTGTGTGTGTGTGTGTGTGTGTGTGTGAGTGTGTATTTGTGCACGCGCGCATGTGTGCATGTGTGTATGAAGTATACTACTGGCTGATATTCCTTTGCTTACTGAGCACAGAATCCTGGGGATTCCTTACAGGACCTAACATGAGCTGTATAGTTTGTGCTGATAAGGCCCTGTTCCCACATATTGCAAATTTGTGACTCTTTGACATGTTAGCTGTGATGAAGTAAAACCTCATTATCAGTTAATTTGCATGTCTTTGAATCACATTTACTACCACAATTTGTAGATCAATGATAATCTGCATGCCGTGGTAGTAAACCACTGCAAATATGGGAAGTGGCATTCTACCTAGTAACTTTCCCACACACACGCAAGTACACACAACACAGCACACACACTCACACCACAGTCTAAAGTTCATATAGCTGTCTGTCCTCACCTTTTCCCCTCACAGCAATAATAGTTGAAGTGCCATTACTGTATATATCTTTTATGACTTGGTGGATAGTATTTCACCTCCCAATTTCCATACTGTTGTTAGTGCCCTTCCAACAGTTGCAGTTAAGACTGTTCCCTGGTGTCTAGTGCCCCACCCCCACCAACAATACCTGGACCACAGTCAGGGCAGGCAGTTGAACACACTACAATGTGGTGGGGATAGTCGCGCTGATCTACATGGCCAAGCAATTTCTTGAATCACTTTTCATGTAGATACAATTCTGGAGGCAGTTCCAGTGAGACAGGACAATGCTAATTAGCATTTTCCCATCCCCCAGAATGCCTCATTAGCATTCAGCATGGCCACAGGGCCAAGCTTTCACAGTGCTGCTTGTCTTCCTGGTAGATGACCATGCAGTACCGTGCTAGGGCAGTTGCTGAACTAGTACATGCCACGGTACCTTAACGAATCATGGCCAATAATTGCAATGACTTAGCTCAAAGTTTTTTAGAAGCTCCATGTAGATAAGAACAGAGTCATAAAAGCTCAGGCACCAGTTTCTCTGTAAATAATAAAGTGGATTACATGTATTCACTTATCAGCACATTTTAAGTTCAGTTTGTTTAATAATTATATTCACATTGCATTTGCAAATATTCAGGCACACAGATAAAGTATGAGACAGGGTATAAAATGTTTTTGGAAATGTGTCTGCAACAATGACACTAATACATAGAGTGCAGCTATAGAATTTGTGAGTCTCCTTTTAAGTGATGTTCACATTATCAGAGTGCAGCTTGTGGTATAACAGTTAAATATCTAGTCAGAGCTGTGCCATCACAGTTCTATAATATTCTTTCATTCTCATTATTGTAGAGAATAATTGCTTGTTCATTGTAATATCATGCCGTAACCATTATATCACATTTGCATTATTTAAATTATTTCCTGGTACAATAAAATAAGATTTTCTCCAAAGCTAAATGTTTTAGTTTGTCAAAATTGACCAGTATACCTCTTAACTGCTATGACTTGGGTACAGGACTATGGTTTGGCCCTCATATATAGTCCCTGCTCCTCCTAGATTTATGATTTTCCTCATAAAGTCCAATTTGCTTATGGGTATGTACTTTATTAAATAATTAAACTAAGCCTATACAAAGATTGACTACCACTAACTACAATGGGTCTATTATATAAACACCTTCTAGTGTGAGAAATAAGAAAGTGTCCCTCTTTTTTACAGTCTGCTATGAATTTCAAAGAACTGTGCTGTTATGTTTAATGCTTGGAGGTATGCTGACCACCAATGGTTTACAGATACTTTCCCTAAACTCAGTTATTTTAACTTGCTTTATAATTAAGGTTTGATTTATGTACATACCCAAAATGCAAATGTAAATGTTCATGTTAAGTATACCACTGTGCCTGCTTAAAATCTGCAGTGTTATTATAATCTTAATTTCTCTTCTAAGTAAGGCATCAATGACCTGAATTGCAGACAAGCTTCCTCTGCTGAATTTCTTACCATGGTGTGATCTCGCCCTCTGAAGTTTGTGCACTTTAGACTTCAAATGGATATTTAGTTATCCAGCTGTTCTTTAAAGATTTGACTTGGCAGCTACATTAAACTAGCACTGATGTTTGCAAATCATTCTAAGAGATTATAGTATCTTATTTCCCTTTAAAAACACACAGGCAGTATAACTCATTTGTGACTGAAAAAATACACAAAAGCACTTCCAGTGCTGGTTGCTGTTGGGAAGAATGACTCACCACTCCTACTTCATCCAGTTACTTTTCCAACCTACAAGGGTTGAGTTACAGATGCTGGAAGATTAAAGAATAGAGGAGATGAATCACTAACCATCCTAGCAACCAAAGCACTTACACTGCGCTCTGAGTAAAAGTTAGGAGGGCGTGTATGTGTTTTATTTCTCTTTGCATAGAACTATTTTGTGTAGATTATTCTGAATTAAAAGTAAGGAAAAGGGCACACCCATCAGTTTTGTTTCTTTCTTACATCTATTAGAAATGAGCTTCTTCTTTTATAATGCTCCAAATATTGTTTCCTTAATTACAACTGGAAAAATATAACAAGATTTGATTAAATTAATGATCAATAATAGGCAAAAGTGTTAAGCATCTTCTACTTTTGCATCTTTCCATTTTCTGCTTTTTAAACAAATAAAGCTACTGGTTCTAACACTTTTGCTATTAAAAAGTTACTAAAGGTTACCTGGCTTATATGTGCAATGTGAGTTTTTCCATCCACAACCCCTGGCTTCCTGTATTCAGTTAGCCTCCATGGTATTGGAACAATGCCCACTAACAGGTGGAGATGAGTGCCTGATGGCTGATTAGTCTTTTCTGTGGTGATGGTGTGAAGACTGGTAGAGATGGGTGAAGGCTGCCAGCCTAGCCAGATGAAATTTGGTACATAATTATATCATTTGTAAATATGAATGTGAATCACAGGCTTGTTGTCTTACATGAAAAAAAACGTTGAACTTAAAACAATGTGGCAACATTGCCATCTGCTGTAAAGAAAGCTTTCAAGCATTTCTTGTTGGTCCTTTAAATTTAAATTATTTCATGAGTGCCTTTGATGTTTATAAGTCGGCTCCAGTCTGGCTAGATGAAGGCTTCCTGCCTATTGTTTTAAGGCTAACGTTAATGACCAGAATTTACATGTGGAATGTCCTTTATTGCTCTAAGTGTAAAAGAATGTGAAAGCGGTTTCTGTCAGCCTGGGAACACCAGGAAAGTGTAAAAGATGATGTAATGTTTCAGCAGAAATGCAGTTTCAATTTAAACAGTAAGAACCAGAGATTTATTTATTTATTTTATTTTATTTTACATTTGTTGACCGGGATAGTCCGACTGGATGCATGTCCATTTTCAGCAGAGGCCCGGGGAGAAAAGCTCCAAGGGTAAGCAGATACAGCATTACATAATACCAGCATTACATATTACAAACAGACTATTTACAGAGATTACATAAGTAAGCAAGTTAAACAAGTTCCACAGGTTGCAGTTAATCCTGAGCACAAGTCAGGATTAAATTAAATTACACAGTAAACTGGTTAACAGATTTTTACACATTCTAGAGAGAGTTAGCCAGCCTTGATACATTGACATAGCCAGTTAAGTGACAAATGTTGTTTGAGTCTAGTTTTAAATTGACCTAAGGTGGAAAGTAAGGTAATATCAGCTGGAAGAGAGTTCCAGGATCTAATTACAGAGTTTGCAAAGAGAGAATTACCGGCTGTGTTATTAATTTTGCTAGTCTGAATTAGTAGTTTGTTAGAGGATCGAAGCGGTCCAGGACTGTTATAGGGGGTGATAATATTTTTAAGTGCAGGAGTATTGTCCGCATTATAGAGGATTTTATAGGCCATAATCAGTTGGTTATACTGGATTAGGCTGGGTAGTTCAAGCCAACCAAACTGATTTAGATTGATGCAATGATGTGTCCTAAAAGGCAGCCCAGTGGCAAACCTGGCAATGTGGTTGTAGCAAATTGAGAGTTTGTTAAGGACAGTCTTGTTCAAATTCGAGAGTAGAGGGGATGCATACAGAAGGGTTGAAAGAAGGTGAGAGCGAGCTATGGCAATTTTAGCTGGAGGGGTTAGGAAGGCTTTTATTCTGTAAAGTGACCCTAGTTTTTTATTGATGGTTTTGATAGTTTGGTTAACATGTAGGTCAAATTTTAGATTATTGTCTATGACGACACCTAATAGTTTTGTAGATGGGTCAGGGGAGATTATTGTGCCATCATTTGATTTTATGGTAAAGGTGAAAGCGGTAGACCTACGTGTTGGTGAAAATAACAGCATTTTAGTTTTTTTGGGATTTAGGATTAGACGATGTTCAGAAAGCCAGTTTTCTATTGTATTAAAGGTGGTCTGGGTAGCTGACCATAACTCTACTGGAGATGTGGCTGAGCAAATCAGAGTAGAGTCATCAGTATATTGGATACAGCTGACTTTTGGGATGACAGTATAAAGGTCGTTAATGAAGATGGAGAACAGCAAGGGCCCTAGTATAGAGCCTTGTGGTACTCCGAGGGTGTTAGGTAGAAGGTTAGAGAGTTTGTTCTGCCAGAGGACAGCCTGCTGTCGACCATTCAGGTAGGATTGAAACCATTGGAGGCTCCAGTATCTAGACAGAATGTTTGCAGGGTGTGAATTAAAAGTTGGTGATCAACCATATCGAATGCCTTGGAAAGATCCAAAAAGAGGGCTGAGGATATATAATTATTGTTGCGATTATGGTTTATGGTGTTAGTAAAGGCTAGGAGGGCTGAAGTAGTGCTGTGATGAGGACGGAAGCCATGCTGAGTGTCTGCCATAAGGCGATTTTGGATTAGGTGGTGCATGAGTTGTCTATGAATACATTTTTCCATAATCTTTGCAAGTGGAGAGAGTATAGCTATTGGCCTATAATTGGAGAATTCAGTAGAGCTGCCTCCTTTGTGAAGTTGGATTACATAGGATATTTTCCAGATGGTGGGAATTTTAGCTTCTACTATGGTTCGATTGATTAGTATTGAGATGGGGTAAGCAATAGCATCAGCTGATTTTTGTAGGTACTCGGCAGGGAGTTGATCAGCAGAAAGTGTAGTGGGTTTTAATTTTTTGATCAAGGTACGGATAAGTGAAGTGGCAACTGGTTGGAAGCTGAACACAAGTAGGTTTATAGGGGTGCTACTTTCAGGACTAGGGGAGCTAGGAGGTAGTTGGCTAGCTAGGGCTTGAATTGTCTCAGTAAAGAATTGGTTAAAACTATCAGAAACATCTTCAGGGGTTTTATCAATAGTAGTAGCAGGGATTGCGGTTGAAGTTTGTCCAGGATATAGTAGATTATTTACACCTGCCCAAAACTTCTGAGGGTTATTTTGATTTACTGTCTGTAAATTACAGTAGTATTGTTTTTTGTCTTGTAAAATTGATTTTTTGGTTTCGTTCCTGGATTGCCTGTATTTAATGTGATCTTGAAGGTCTTTAGAAGAACGCCATAAAGCCCATGCGTTGTTTCTAAGGGTAATTTTGAGTTTAGACTCTATAGAAAGCCATGGTGCAGTTTTTGCCTTGGTTCTCTTTGAACAAACAGGTGCATGCAAATCAAGCATCTCAAGGAATTTGTTGTTAAAGTATGCTACTGCTTCCTCTAAGGGGAGGTGTTTTAGAATAGACCAATTACATGAGTTTAGTTCTTGTTGGAATTTGGCAGGCTCAAAGTTTTATTGTTTCTAACCTTTCTGAGTAAGGGTTGTTGGGAATTAATGGTTTTGTGCTTAATTACATATGTGAGAAGGTGATCGCTTAGGCCATTAAGGAGGGTACCAGAGGTGTACAGTTGGGGGTGCCAGTCAAGTATACTTTCTTTTTGGTTGGGTTTACCTATCCTGGTAGGGGTGGATATGATTTGTGTAAATGCATGCAGGTTAATATGGGTGGTTGGGGATTCTAAGGAACAGGTGTCCCAGTCTATGTTAAAGTCTCCAAGTAGTAGGGTTTCTTGGGGGTAGTGACATGATAGCCAGTGCAGGATATCTTCAAATGTAGATATATTGTTACCTGGGGGAATGTACATACAGATGATATTAATGCATTTATTTTTATTAAGTTGCAATTTGGTGGCAAGAATCTCTGAGTTATTAATCTGAGGAGGTTGTATTACATCTATGGTGACATTCAACTCAGATTTATAGAGTACGGCTACCCCACCCCCTTCCTCGCAGGATGGTCCAGCCTGTGTATGTTGTACCCAGGTGGTAACACTTCATTGTCTTTAGTGTTAGGTTTTAACCAGGTTTCAGATAAACAGAGAATCTCAGGGGAGTGGACATCCAGAAGTGCATGCAATTCATGTACCTTGTTATTAATGCTTCTAATATTGAGATGACAGACTAGGAGAGAGTTAGTTGGCCTATTAATTGTAGGTTTGCAGCTTAGTTTACAAGTAGAGGGGGTATGTGTATCTGAAGTGAGTGGGCCAGGGTTAGGGTGAATATCACCACCAAGTATTAGGTTGAGTCTATACTTGGTGATGAACTTCAGGAATTTGTTTATTAGTTTGTGGTAGTGTTTGGATCTAGAGCTAATGTGCCTGGGGTTGAGATGTTGATAGACTGAACAAGACGTTGGATAGGATCTGGTACTGTAAGTATGGTTGAAGGTGGAAGGATTTACAGCTGGGGTGATAGTATGGCCTTTTGGGACCTGAAATCCCGTGAGAAACTGGTTTTCATACAAGGTAAGGAGGTATGGTGTGAACAAGAGGGGTAGTAAAGAGGAGTATATCATTATATGTGATTCAGCTAGTGAGTGAAGGAACTGTTTTACCTGGTGATGCAACACCAGAAGATAGAGTGGTGAGGTAAAGGTACTGGAAGGGGGATGGGGAGAATGCCAGATGAAAGCTAATAGGTGCTATTAAAATGTAGGTAGTAGAATGGGGGTGGGTGAAATTATCCCAGATGAAAGCAGATAGGATCTAAAAAGTGGGGGAGTGGCTATAGTACTATAAATTTAGAGGTACTGGGGGTGGGAGGGAATTGGGGGCAGGGAGGGGAGCGAAGAGAGCCCGAGCATAGCAAGGGCGAACGTAGCGGGGTTATTGCAGTTTACAAGGTTTCCTAAGGTGTCCTAAAGCTATAAGGTAAGTATTACAGCTCTTAATGTAAGAGTCAATTTACTTCAGTTACAGGGGAAGGAGGCAACCACTCAAGTAGAAACAAAGAGCCCTATGGCTGACCAATATGGTGACCTGCTTAATTACAAAGCACTGTAAGTGAAAGCTTAACAAATGCTTTTTGTGTGCAACCTACTCTGTTTAAATGTTGAGAGAAACTGATTGCAGTCCTGTAGACACCGTTTTGTAGGGAACTGTAGAGTTCAACTAGGAAAAGAGAAAAGCAGAAATTCTAGGGTAAGCATGAAGGCAACAACAGGCAGTTATTATATAATAATGCATTCAGAATGGTTTGGTGGGGGGGGTAAAGTAGCATACTTCAGAATGAACTAAGATTTATAGCTAAGAAACCTAAGCAAGAGAGCAATGCAGTAAATAAACACTTGCCAGATTTTAAAGATATACCAGAAAAACTAAATCAATTATTCACAATTGTACAACTGGAAAATTGCCAGTAAAAGCACTTCAGGTATAGCTAGCCCAAGTTATTCAAGTCATAAAAGTACTTCTTCAATGTGTGTGTGCAATTTAAACATTAAAAAACACATGCAGCAAGGAGGAGCTCTGATTATACACTTTCTCTAGGTACAAGTTCAGTTTAAACACAAATATTACCACAGAAATTCAATAAAGTCACTAGCTACTTATACAGCCTTTGAAAAAAATAGAACAGTCTGTGCAGAACCAGAATTTAGCTGCAGGTCATTCAGTTACACAAAAAACAGTAAAAGATCCATACAATGAAGAAACTTACACTAAGTCACACCAGGTCAGCCAAGGGGGGAAGAGAGAGGGAAATCCTAAGCACCTAGATTATTATTAGAGATTATTAAGCATTTTTGTCTTGAAACATCCAACTCAGCACAGCCTTATGCTCTCTTTATGTAAGTAGTATGTTAGAACTGTGTTTTCTCCTAGATGTAGCTAGGAATTAAAAAGCTTAGACTAAGCATTTTTCTGTGATGTCAGAACTGTATTACTGATTTATTTTAAGTATTTCTGTGTGATCTCTGAACTCTCTTGACTAGCACTGACTGTGTAGTAGAAAGTATTGTCTTGTGGTTTTAATTATTTATTATTAAATATTTTAAAACCTTTTAACTGTGGCTGGTTTTGTGTAGAGATAATTTAAGCTCTTTAGAGTACTTGTATGCCTTCGGTAACATTGTACAAAGCCACTCCTATAGCTTTAGCCCTGGGCTATACTACCAATTGGATAATAATATTGCACAGTAATAATTGGACACCCTTTTAAGGGCCTTTGAGTAGCTGATAAGTATTAGTGGTTGGTGGCAAGTGGAACTACTGTATAGTCTGGGAGAAAGGGGCACAGCTGGAGAACCTGTGCCAGCCTGCCCCAGGAGTGTCTGCGTGGTTGTATAACGTCTTCTCAAAGTGCATATGTGTGTGTGTGTGTGTGTGTGTGTGTGTGTGTGTGTGTGTGTGTGTGTGTGTGTGTGTGTGTGTGTGAGCTACTTGGGCAGGGACATGAAGCACTGGTTGGACAGAGAGGGTGCTAGAGGTTTTAGCTTGCCCACTAGGCTGAGATCTGGACCCTATAGCTGTGCCAGTGGGGAGTCTTATTGGGGACCTGGGGAGCAAGGGAGTGACCAGCCCTGGACTGACTGTGATCTCTGTGTGTTCTTAAGAGAAATTGCACTTTACTGTGTGTATTTGTTATCCTTTCCTCTCATAGGAGATGCCCTCTCTGGTGTTAGTGGTGAGGATTGAGGCTCCTTGATTGCTGGGCCAGGGCACGGGCATCACATATTAATTGGTGGCAGTAGTTGGGATATCCTCACATATTAATTGGTGGCAGTGGTTGGGATATCTTCACATATTAATTGTTTGGTAGTGGTGGGCTATCCACATCACATATTAATTAGTTGGCACATACTAATTGGCTTGTAGTTGTGTGGGTAGAGTGAATCCTGTAGCTTGTGTAAAGTGAGCTTTGAAGGTGTTTTGTACTCTAAAACAGCCACGCAGTGAATACTCAGAGTTCAGATCACAATTGTTTTATTTCTTTTGTTAGCTTAATTAGTTAGGGTGAGCAGGCAGCATGTCAGCAGAGGAGTATGGAAAGCTGACAAGGAGACAGCTGGTGGAGATGTGTCAGACTAGGGGACTGGTGCATGGAAGCCTGACTAAGGCAGACCTGATTGCAACCCTGGTTACAGCTGCATCAGAAAACAGCAGCATGGAGGAGAGTCAGACTGGCAGTGGAAATATAATTTCCTTGGAGAATGGACAGCTCAACCTTTCTGCAGTGGACTTAAAAATCCAGCTGGAGATAAAGAGACTTGAGTTGGAGGCCAGGCATGTGGAATTAGAAGCAGCTGAGAGACTGAGGAGTCTACAGGCTGAGGAGAATGAGAAACTGCTATGCCTGGAAGCCGAGGAAAAGGAGCAGCAGAGGAAGCATGAGAGGGAAATGGTGACTCTGTGCCAGAGTCATGGAGGTAATGGGGAAGGGAGTAACTGGACCCCAGAAGCTCAAAAGGTCAGTAACTTTCTTCCGCAGTTTAAAGAGGGGGATAATTTTGATAGTTTCATTCATATGTTTGAGAGGGTATGTAAACAGTATGAAGTTGACCAAGGACTCTGGGTACGGTTCCTGACCCCCTTACTCCATGGTAAAGCTGTAACTGCATTAGCTAAAATGTCTGATGTTGCATGTTTGATTATACTGCTGTAAAGAAATGTCTTTTAAAACTGTTTAAGCTAACACCTGAAATGTATAGGAAAAAGTTTTGTGAGCATAGACGCAAGGCAGATGAAAGTATGTGTGAATATGTTGCTGAATTGAGTACTTATTTCCATAGGTGGGTGAATGGATGTCAGGTCACCACTTTTGAAGGGCTGGCAGACCTTTTGGTAAGGGAACAAGCCCTTAGCACTTTGCCTGAGGACATGAGGATCTGGTTAGCTGATAGACAATGTGCTACTTCAGATGAGTTGGGGAAGAAGGGAGACCTATACCTGGCAAGCAGGGCAGCTTTGCACAGGAGGGGACCCCCAGTACTGCTCATGGGTCTAAAGAAACCCATGGTGGGCAGCACAGACTGCCACAACAGAATCTGCCAGCAGCAGGGGAAGGCACTAGTCCAGCTACACATCCAGGAGTTAGAGTTAAATGTTTTGAATGCAACCAGTGTTGCAATGTGCAACCAGTGTGGCATACAGGTGTCCACTGAGGCAACGTGGGGAACAAAAGGTGAGAGAGCCAGTAAGTGGAAAAGACAAATTGCCAATAGTCGGTTGTCTTGAGACAATAGGGGTACTAAACTACCATCCTGCAGATGTCCTGAGAGGGAAGGATTTGGATGAGGCAGTACCATATACTTATGCAGTTACACGCAGTGGTGCTAGGAGACAAGCATGTGGGTCTGGTAGCCTGGGGAGACCCATACTTGCAGCCAGGACTGCTGAGGTGGTTACTTCAGGGAGGGATCTACTCTGTAGCAGTGAGCCTGAAGGTGAGCCACAGCTGCTTGTGGGTACTGATGGTCCCTTGGATGGAGTAACTGCAAAGGTAAAGGTGAGTAGTAGTACCCAGGCTGACAGTGAGGCACCACTGTCAGAGGATGCCAGACCTCCTGTGGAAGGGGAGCTGGGAAGGGTTACAAGTAGAGAGTTGAGACAGGCTCAGCTCTCAGACCCTACATTGCAAGGCCTGAGGCAGGTAGCTAGGGAGGCACCTGATTCTCAAGGGAAGGGGGAATCTGTATACTGGGACAAAGGGTTACTATACAGAGAGTGGACCCCTGAGAGAGGGCTAGAAGGTGAGAGAGTACAGCAGTTGGTAGTGCCTAGAGCCTACCATCTGGCACTTCTAGCCATAGCCCATGATATTCCCTTTGCAGGTCAAATGGGCATAAAACGTGCAAAGAGGAGTATTATGCAGAACTTCTATTGGCCTGGAATTTCCAGAGATGTAACAGGGTACTGTAGGACCTGTCAGCAGTGCCAAAAGGTAGGCAAGGCAGAAGACAAGGTGAGAGCTCCTTTGATGCCTTTGCCTGTGATTGAGGAGCCATTTCAGAGGGTAGCTATGGATATTGTGGGTCCTCTGAGTACCCCAGGTTCCACAGGGAAAAAGTATACCCTAGTGGTAGTGGATTATGCTACACGATACCCTGAGACAGTGACTTTGTTCTCCATTGAGGCAGAGAAGGCGGCAAATGCTTTGTTAGAGATTTTCAGCAGGGTAGGTTTCCCAAAAGAAATACTGATTGACTGAGGTGCCAATTTCATGTCAGACCTGCTGGCTTGTCTATGGAAGTCCTGTGGTGTGAAGCACATAAAGACCACCCCCCTACCATCCCCAGAAAATGGTCTTGTTGAAAGGTTAAACTCTACAATCAAGTCCATACTACGGGCATTTGCAGATCAGTTTAAGAGGGAGTGGGGCAAATATCTGCCCCATCTGTTGTTTGCTTACAGAGAGGTTCCCCAGGAATCCACAGATTTTTCACCCTTTGAATTGCTGTATGGGCATAGGGTGAGAGGGCCTCTAGATTTAATTCAAGATGGGTGGGAAGATGAGTGCGAGTCTCACAAGGAGTCTGTTGTGGCATACGTCCTAAACCTCAGGACAAGGCTCAGGGAACGCATGGGCTTGGCCCAGGAGAACCTGGCAGAAGCCCAACAACAGAAAAAGGTGTGGTATGACAGGAACGCTCGAGCTAGAGAGTATGCTGTGGGGCAGCAGGTAACAGTTCTCATTCCTGTCAGACACAACAAGCTGCAAGCAGCTTGGGAGGGACCCTACAAGATAGTAAGAAAGGTAAGTGATGTTAGCTACATGGAGGAATTGATAGGCAGATGGCACGGGCACAGATTGTACCATGTTAACATGATGAAACCTTACCATGATAGGGAGGCCCTTGTGCTGAGCATCTGCAGTGGATTGCAGGAGGAGTCTGAGGGATATCTGGGGACTGATCTCCTCAGTGAGGCTCAGGCTGACACCTCAGTGGAAGGGATAGCAATGTCCCAGTAGCTATCTCCTACCCAGGTTCGAGAAATCCGAGCAGTGTTGCAGGAATTTGGGGACATGTTCACTGGGAAACCAGGGTGCACCCACCTGGCGCAGCACCAGGTCGATACAGGACCCCAAAGGCCTATTAGGTAGGCCCTTTATAGGGTGCCTGAGAGAGTCAGACAGTCCCTGAGGGAGGAGGTACAGGAGATGTTGGAACTAGGGGTGATTCAAGAGTCCAACAGGCCCTGGGCCTCTCCAGTGGTGCTGGTGCCAAAGAAGGATGGCAGCACCAGGTTCTGTGTTGACTACAGAAAATTTAATAGTCACACAGAGTCGGATGTTTACCCCATGCCTAGGACAGATGAGGCCCTAGAGCTGCTGGGTAGGGCTAAGTATCTTACAGCCATTGATCTTACCAAGGTTTACTGGCGGGTGCACTTGACTCCCAGTGCTAGAGAGAAGTCAGCCTTTGTGACTCCTTTTGGCTTGTATGAGTTCACAAAGATGCCCTTTGGGATGAAGAATGCCCCAGTGACTTTGCACTGGCTGGTAGATAATATCCTAACAGGAGCAGGAGGGTTTGCCCTTGCTTACCTAGATGATATTGCCATCTACAGCCATTCCTGGCCAGAGCATCTTCAGCATGTCAGGGAGGTGCTGGGTAGACTACAGAGGGCAGGGTTGAGTATTAAGCCAAGCAAATGTCAGGTGGGTATGGCAGAAGTCTCCTACCTAGGATATAGAGTGGTGAGTGGTAAGATAAGGCCAGAACCTGCCAAAGTGGAAGCCATTCAGTCATGGCCTGCACCTTTTACTAAAAAGCAGGTGAAGGCATTTTTAGGGACAGCAGAGTACTACAGAAAGTTCGTCCCCAGTTATAGTACCATAGCTGCTCCCCTCACAGACCAGACAAGGAAGAACAGGCCAGATAAGGTAGTGTGGACCCCAGCATGTGAGCAGGCATTCCAGAAGCTTAAAGAAGCTTTGGGAGGACCCCCTGTATTAGCCAGTCTGGATTACAGGAAAGAATTTGTTGTGCAGGTGGATGCTTCAAACCATGGGGTGGGGGCTGTACTCAGCTAGATTTCTTCAGAGGGGGAAGAGCACCCAGTGGTTTATCTCAGTCATAGGCTCCAACCCAGGGGGGAATGCTATGCAGCTGCAGAAAAGGAATGTCTAGCCATAGTGTGGGCACTGCAGCAACTTCAGCCTTATCTGTATGGAAGGAAATTCACTGTTATGACAGATCACAACTCTCTAAAATGGTTAAACAGAGCCAATCAGCAAAATGCCAAGTTGCTAAGATGTAGCCTTGGGTTGCAAGCATATATGTCAGTGCAGCACCGCAGTGGGGTTAGCAATGCCAATGCAGATGGGCTCTCGAGACAGGGAATGGGGTGAGGTACACTCAGATAGACCTAACCCTCTCAAGCGGCGTTTTGGGCCACTTGTAAAACTAGCTTGAGTTCTCCGGGGGGGGGGGGGGGAGAAATGTGAAGACTGGTAGAGATGGGTGAAGGCTGTCAGCCTAGCCAGATGGAATTTGGTATATAATTCTATCAATTGTAAATATGAATGTGAATCACAGGCTTGTTGTCTTAAATGAAAAAATTGAACTTAAAACAATGTGGCAACATTGCCATCTACTGTAAAGAAAGCTAAGGCAAGTATTTCTTGTTGGTCCTTTGAAATTAAAATGATTTCATGAGTGCATTTGATGTTTATAAGTCTGCTCCAGTCTGACTAGATGAAGGCTTCCTGCCTATTGTTTTAAGGCTAAAGTTAATGACCAGAATTTACATGTGAAATGTCCTTTATTGCTCTAAGTGTAAAATAATGTGAATGTGGTTTCTGTCAGCCTGGGAACACCAGGAAAGTGTAAAAGATTATGTAATGTTTCAGCAGAACTGCAGTTTCAATTTAAACAGTGAGAACCAGAGATTATTAAGCATTTTTGTCTTGAAACATCCAACTCAGCACTGCCTTATGCTCTCTTTATGTAAGTAGTATGTTAGAACTGTGTTTTCTCCTAGAAGTAGGAATTAGAAAATTTAGACTGTGTTTTTCTGTGATGTCAGAACTGTACTACTGATTTTTCTGTGTGATCTCTGAACCCTCTTGACTAGTACTGACTGTGTAGTAGAAAGTATTGTCTTGTGGTTTTAATTATTTATTATTAAATATTTTAAAACCTTTTAACTGTGGCTGGTTTTGTGTAGAGATAATTTAAGCTCTTTAGAGTACTTGTATGGCTTCAGTAAAATTGTACAAAGCCACTCATATAGCTTTAGCCCTGGGCTATACTACCAATTGGATAATAATATTGCACAATAATAATTAGACACCATTTTAAGGGCCTTTGAGTAGCTGATAAGTATTAGTGGGTGGTGGCAAGTGGAACTACTGTATAGTCTGGGAGAAAGGGGCACAGCTGGAGAACCTGTGCCAGCCCTCACCAGGTGTATCTGTGTGGTTGTATAACCTCTTCTCAAAGTGCATGTGTGTGTCCACTACTTGGGCAGGGACATGAAGCACTGGTTAGACAGAGAGGGTGCTAGAGGTTTTAGCTTGCCTACTAGGCTGAGATCTGGACCCTATAGATGTGCCAGTGGGGAGTCTTATTGAGGACCTGGGGAGCAAGGGAGCAACCAGCCCTGGACTGACTGTGATCTCTGTGTGCCCATAAGGGAAATTACACTTTACTTTGTGTATTTGTTATCCTTTCCTCTCATAGGAGATGCCCTCTCTAGTGTTAGTGGTGAGGATTGAGGCTCCTTGATTGCTGGGCCAGGGCACGGGCATCACAGAGGGTTTAAAGAAATTCCATGTGATATGCTAGAATATTCTATGTGACATGCTAGAATGTCAGTGCTGCTGGCTCACAGTAGATACTTCAAGTCTTTTGGGGTACATGAAGGGTGTGAGGATGTGGATATATGCCTGCACTCACAGCAGTACTGCAAAGTGTCAGATGCATATGGGACAGAGCATATATATAGCCTTGACAAGAATTCTGCCATCACTAAGAATAATGTTGTAATATGAATAAAAGATTACTGATTTCAATAACCGGACTAACATCTGGTGTCATTTAAAGGGGATACAATATATATCAGCCTGGGAAAGGATGATAGGCAGTTCTACACCTCTTCACCCAAGGCTTTTATGTATTTGCTAAACACTTGCCCACCCCCTGTAGTATATGTTTTAGGCAATGCCAGTTTTCTAAAGCTTCCATCATAACTAAATAGAATCCAGCTGACATTAAAGTATTGCTGCTCAATGCTAGGAGCCTTAACAAAAAACTTAATTCCCTACAAGCACTCCTTATATGAGTGGATGGGAGATCGTAGGTTTACCCCGGGTATCACTTCTGTGTCACTGTTAGACAGAGGCACAGTATACTAACCTCGAAAAAGGGCATAGCAAAATAAATTTAAAATGGGTGGCGAAAGCCAAACACATTCTGGCTAGGCTTATAAATGCCCTAGGGCAGATAGCCTAGTATGAACCTATGAACTTATATATATATATATATATATATATATATATATATATATATATATATATATATATATATATATATATATATATATATATATATATATATATATCCTGGAAGATATAGATACATGAATAATCACAGAGACCTGGTTCAAGACTATTGAAAGCACTCTATTAGTGCATGGTTTCAATACCTATCATGTGTTCAGGCCCACTGCATTAGACAAGGCCACTAAAGGGGAGGGGGGCCATATTCTTAAAAAAAAAAACACTTCATCTTCAGACTCTTTATTTATTTATTTATTTATTTATTTATTGACATTTGGTGACTGGGAAAGTATGACTGGGTCAAAAACCTATTTTCAGAGGAGGTACAATGAGAAAAGCTCCAGTGATGTTTATTAATAACATTTAACATAGAAAAGACATTATATATGTATATATAAAACATAATGTATGTAAAATTGCACAATCTGTTACAATAATTTGTACATGAATTACAATGGAGGTGCTGAAATAGCACTTACAGTAAGAGTTGTGGTCTGTTTAACAAAACATAACTGAAAGACATATGTAAAAAGTATCTTTAGGTAGGCCCAGAGACTTCTGGACTTCATTAATTCAATCTAGTTCGACCAGTTAGTTCACACCCCAACCAAGGGTGATAAAGTCCTGGGCTTGATCCTTACCAAAATGGGGCAGGTTTGCTCTCCCACCAATTGTAACTTCCTCTCTGGTTAAACCAGACCACAAATAAATCAATCACATTCACCATAAGAATGAAGCCTGTAGCATCTTCTATTACATTAGTATTCAGAGAGTATGCAAAGGCTAATTTACTAAAACTGATTGATGTCCTGGCTAAATTCAAAAGCCTCTTCCATCTTGATGACCCCACTGCTTATGCATAATACTTCACTGCCAAATTCTATTCACATGTGGCTGCATAGATGCACTTATTCCCCTTAGAAATAAATACAATGCCAGGCTGCATAGATGCACTTATTCCCCTTAGAAATCAATACAATGCCAGGTTAAAAGAAAACTTATAGTGGAACCCAAATATAAACAGGCTCTATTAAAAAAAACACTCATTGCATGCAAAAATGAATTTAACTTTCAAGTTGGCAATACCACTTTTGCTAAACTAAACAAAGGACTCTGGACCCTGATCAAATCAATCAAAGCCAGATATAAGGTAAAATAGTTACCCAAGTGAAGGATAACCAAAGCACTAAGGCCAAGACTATTCCATCTTTAGGGCTAGATAACATACTAGGCTGCCTACTGGTCAGCCTGAAACATGACTTGCCTGATCCTCTAAAGATGCTATTCAGTATTAGCCGGAAAACAGGCTTCATGTCAGATGAATGGTGGACAGCATCAGTCATTCACTTTCACAAAAGTGGAGCTTCAACATACCTGGGTAATTACCTATAAGTCTGACCAGTCTTATCAGTATGGCTATGGAGGGGATCATTAGGGAATTAATAAATAAGGATATAGGTAATCTACAGAAATTTGACCAACCCAGTTTAGATTTGTCAAGGGCAGGTCCTGCCGAGAAAACATGGCTGACTTATTTGCAAAAGTCACTGAAGCAATGTGTGATGATGTGAGGTAGTGCCATCTATCCCAGAAGAAGTAAGGCAGTGGATGTGTAACATATGCCACCATAGCTAGCTGGAGTTTTGTAAAGAATTATATGTCATTTGTATATCAAACTGATTTGTACAGGTGCTTGGTTAAAAATGTAGCAACAGTGGTTCCTGCTGGATAGAAAAGAAATACACCCATATGACAGACTGTATTGTAACTGTTGAAATGAATATATTGTAACAGAGGATACTGGAAGAGAAGAGGTTCATCTCAGTCCAGCGAACTTTGAAAAATAGTCTGAAATCAAATTACCTGGTTTAGGCCATAAAGATTGCATTAATTCTGATTGCAGCTAGAGACAAAACATCTGTAAAAAAACAGGACTAAGAATCCCAATGTATTGTCCTTAAGGGTGAACTAATTGTTACCCTGGAAGGGTGGAAGTTTTTGAAATGGTTTTATAGTTTCCAGATGCTGTAACACATCTTAGCAAAGCTAAGGTTCTGATAAAGTGCTGGTTATATAAGGATAAAAACGCTCAATCTACTTTGTTCTATTAAACTTGGTTTTAATCCTTCTTGGTGTATCCTTTAGAACCTGACTTCTTGCATTACCTTTTTTTGTGTTTTGAGTTATTTAAATAACACTACACCTATTTGATAACATAAATGCACTTGCTAAGTATGCTATTTTTTGATCAATGCTAAATTGATCAAATAAGCCGTTATTTCAAAATAATTTATATGTTCTCTAGAAAAGACAGGTTTATTTTATTTCTTCTATTTTTTCCCATTGCATTCTACTAACTTCTTTATTGCCAAACTTTATACCTAACATAGAAATTTCATTCATTGTAAAATATATACCCCATATCTTTACTACAACATCTAAACCTTTACTTTTCTCTTTATTTAAAGCCATACCAGTGTCTTCTAGACAATAAGTTGTGCAAATTATTACTTCTTTTGTCCAATTTTTTGTTTTTTTGCAATTATTCTTCTTTTCTATTTGTAATATCATCCACAATTTCTCTATCATTAATAATTCTTGACAATCCTTCCCTTTATACTGTATATAGTCTATCTTCCACAATCTTTTCCATTTTTCTTTCAAATCTTTGTATTATTTTCATAAAGATCTTATAATCATTATTATTCACTGTTATCAGTCTCCAGTTTTAATTGTCCTCTATCTTCCTTCTTCCATGTGAATTTAAATATTCTTCCACATAATTCTTTATAGCTAAAACATTAATTTAACCATTCATTCAAAATCTTTAAAACATTTAACATTTTTATACATGTCATACTCTATTCTATCTGGTCCTGCAATCAAATCTATATTTACTTGTCCTAATATTTTATCTAGCTCATTTAATGAAATCTCCCTTTCCAACACTTTAGTCTGTTTTTCTGTTAACTTTTTTACTTTCCATGTTTTTTCACTACCTTTTTTTTAAACATTTCTTATACATATTATACTACACTATTCATAATTTTTATGAGTTCTTTCTCTTTTCACATTTATTATTTGTCTTATTACAGTACCATCCTCCTTGACCAACCTGCTTAAGTAACTCGATACTTCTTTTTTCCTTGTTAAAAAAAGTTTGCTTATATAAAATTTGTGTATTTTTTCTGTATTTCTTTCATTTAATTCTTTTTCTTTGTCAAAGTACTTTCTACCATTATGCTCCAAATCTTCCAATGAATTGTTATATGCTATTTTATGTTTTCCTTTGTATATTTTTCTCACATCATATTGCCACTGTAAAAACATTTTTTATATTTTTCCTTAAAAATTATTCACCATTCAGACCATTTTTTATAAGATGTTCAGATAGTAATATGATCTTTCCATAATTGTTTTACTAATCTCTTTCCTTCTTCATTTCATGCTTTCTCACATATCCATTGTGTTACATTGCCTATTTTAAATGTTCCTTGTTTTCCTTTATCTCTATTCATATTGCAAGATAATCAGAAAATGCTGGTTCGACTACCCCCCTTCTCCTATAACTAAACCGTCTGATAATATAAAATAATCTCTTTCAGTTCTATACATATCCCTTTTGTAAGTTTTTGAATTTTTGTCCCAAAGTTTCACCTTACCACATCTTACAACTTCTAACATTTTTCTTATATCATTTTCTTTCTTTTTACACTTGCCTCTTAAATCACAATTAGTCTCCTGTTATTATCATATTCATATTTATTACTACATAGTCAAAATATGATGAAATAAGCTTTCCCTTTCTTTACAGTTAAATGAAAAATAAAAACCAAAGCAGCACTGGATGAAGAGCCTCTTAAGAACACAAAAATCCAATGTTTAACAACAGAAGAGGCTACACCACGACAGCTTAAAACTGAAACTCTGTTTTATTCCACTGCAGTTAAAAAGTAAGCACTTTCACGTTGCTAGAACGCTTCTTCAGACTTCAACTGCAGTGGAATAAAACAGAGTTTCAGTTTTAAGCTGTCGTGGTGTAGCCTCTTCTGTTGTTAATCATTTCTTTACAGTTAGTATAAGCATATGTTATAATTGTATATATTTGTTCTTTCCATTTTATATCTACAATGGTTAACCTTCCAATGTTTACTAAGTTACATCTAATATCTTTACTGTATTTCTACAGAATATGACTATTCCAGAACATCTCTTATTTCCCAAATTCCAGTTTATCTTTCTTCCCCATAGTTTTTCTGTTTGCAATCTTTCTTTATTTGTTAAAAGTTTTGTGTCTTCTAATATATTACATCTACATCACATGTTTTAAACCATGGCCACAATATCCCTATTCTTCTTACTATATTCTTAATACTATTCACGTTTACAGAAAGCACTCTAAAATGTTCATTTTCCATTTTCTTTAAATTCTTGGTTTCATAAGTTCATAGCTAATTACTAGGGTAGCTTTCTTAACACATAATTCTAAGCCTAAATAATTTCTCTCCCAAAGGTGAGAATCAAACACTGTACCTTGTGTCTGTGAGGCAAATACTTTGGCCATTATAACAACCCCCAATCATTATCTGCATATATTATTTTTCATCCATTTCCTTTCTTTTTTCTTTTGTACTTCTCCCTTTACATCTTTCTTTTCTCTCTTTTACCGTTTTACCAATAGAAAATTTTCTTTCGCTACCTCCCAATTTATGTCTTCATCACTTATTTCAAAACCTTCTTCTATATCCTCTTTATTATTTTTCTCATCTATTTTTTCTTCTGTTTGTACTAGTTCTGAAATGTCTTCTCTTGGTTCATTTTCTTCTCTTTTTCTTTTTCCTTACTCTTATTTTCATTTTTGCAACCCATCCATAAACGTCCAATTTTTGTTACATTTATAACAGTTCAATTCACATTTTGCATCTTGTCCCATTCCCCACAAATATAACATTTGTGTACAGTTACTTATTAAATATCCTTTTTTTCTACAAAACAAAATGTTTTGGGTTGTCCCTGGTATTTTACAACACACTTATTCCCCTCCACATTTATAATGGTTGGTGTATGTATAAATGTTTCTCTTTCTATTTGTAGCATTTAAAATCCCAGGCAGCACAGTGGCACAGCTGATAGTGTTGTCACTTCACAGCAAAAGGTTCTCTGGTTTAATTGTCAGCTGGGGTGCCTTCTGTGTGGAGTCTGCATGTCCTCCCTGTGTTTGCATGGGCTTCCTCTGGGTGCTCCAGTTTCCTCCCACATTCCAAAGACATGCAGTAGGTGGACTGGACACTCTAATGGCCGTAGGTGTGTGTGTGTGTGAGTATGTAGTGTGGAATATGTACTGTGGCAGGGCTAGCCATCCGGCGGTGTAAATCTTGGATCTAGATGAATGTCACTGTTGAAGTGACACGCTGACCCATTGTGCAAAAATGGAAAAAAGGGATTGTGGATGGATGGATTACATTCCCAGCCAGAAGTCCATAAACCCCTTTTTGTCATACATTTTTGTTATGTGCAGTACTTCTTTCTATCAAGTTTTCAAATGTCCTTTAAAATTCTCTATTTCTAAATATGTTCAAAATTGTACATGAATTTTCAGTTTTGTTTCCATGTTAAATGCTTTTATCATATAAAGATTCCATGGGTCATAGTCTTTCTTTTTTCATATTCTCCAAAAAAAATTTCCATTAAAAACAATCTCAAATATAATGTCTCTTTGTTAATGAGTAAATGCTCTTACCCCATGTGCTTTTATACCCAATGGAGGTATTAAATTGTCTCACACATCATACCTGTCCATTTCTTTGTCATTACTTTGAAACCTTACCATGTACTTCTGTTTTTCATTTTCTTCTGCCTTCTTTTCTGCTACTCCAATTTTGCATTATTTCACTTTTTCTACATATGTTTTCTTTTCCAGCTCAACACTATTCTTCAGGATTGACTCTGCATCCTGCTTTTGTATTTTCTCCATAATGTTCCTTCATTTTCTGGCTGACTCTGCACCGTCATTTCTTTAAGTAAATCATCCTGCAAGCTTTCCAACTGGAGAGCTGTAATTATACATTCACTATTTGCTGAGTCATATCCAACAAACAAAGTTTTTGAAACAAACATTTCCTCAGAATCATGCACACATTCTCTGAAGTCAGTATTTACTTTCTTCTCCATTTGTTTCACCGCTTCATTATCCTTTTCTCTCTCTATCTGCCTCCCTATTTCTCTAGGCCACCTCTGCACCTGGAACAGGATGCACTCCTCCAAAATGGGTCCCACTCACAACAATGATGAGTAGGGTTTTTTATTTAACACACACACACACACACACACACACACATATATATATATATATATATATATATATATATATACATATACATTATGTACTATTTACATATTTACATTATTTACAAATACTTATATCTTTCATACATTTACTTCATGTTTCAATTATTCTCCCCACTCTTTTACTCAAAACCAAAACCATATTATTTCCAATATCTTTGCCAAAGTCCATTTCCCATTATATTTAATTTCATTGAATCTCTCATTCCAAATTGTCCATGCAGCATAAAAATAATTCTGTCCATTTTCTTTACTTCTTCTTGTCTTCAGGTTCCATAGTAACCATATTCTATCATGTCCATGTTTAACTGTTCGAATTTTAAATTCATTTTAATCATATCATGTTTACATATCTCTCTGCATAAATTCATAATTCTGTCCCATTTCAGAAACACATGTTCTGCAGTTTCTAATTCACAACACCTATTACTGTTTCTATCTTCTTTTTTCTTATACTACATATTCACTTTTACAGGCAATTTACTTATGGATAATCTCCATAAAAAATCATTACATTATTTTATTTTTTATAGCTTTCATATCTCCTTAATGCAGCTTTTTTCTTATTCATTTCTGAATCTTTCCATGGATCAACAAAATAAAAGTTTTTCATTATATTAATATACCATTAATTTCTGTTTTTTTCTACAACATTCTTTTTTATTTTCCATAATACAATTTTATTTTGATATGTTTCTATTTCTTCATTATTAATACTTTTACCTGTCTTCTTTATCTCCATTCCATCCCATACATCTTTATATATGTAATACAGTATAATTTCTATTAAATATTTTTCTTCCTTCACAATACTTCTTAATACTTTGTATAAACTTAAAAATGCATGTGCAATAAGATTAAATAGACCTAAACCCCCATTGGTCTTCTTTCATATACAACATTCCTCTTTTAACCAGGTTCAGCCTAGAACCCCAGATGAATGAAAATATTAACATCAATTCTTTTTTATATTTCGCTGGTATCATATAGACATTTGCTACATATGCTATTTTGCCTAATACCATACTATTTATTAAATATGCTTTCTTTTTGTATGAAACCCTATATGTTTTCCAGAGAATACATGTGTCTTTTATTTTTTTCATCACTGTGTACTGTTGTTCCTGCATATATTCATTTTTCCCAAATCATATTCCTAACACATCCATACAACTATCATTAAATTCAACACCTCCTATTTCACCTTTAAAATGAAATTCTTTACTTTTTTCCTTGTTTATATCTAATCCATTTTTTCCCAACATTACACCTAATTGAACATTTATTCTTTCCATATGTAATGTATTCTTTGTAATTATTACTGTATCATCTCCATAAGTATACATTATTGACAATTGAATTTCTTTAATCATTCTATACCCTCCCTCTCTTGACATTTTGTTAATTTCAGTCACTATTATATTCATAGCCAATGAAAAAAAATATACAGGTCTATATTACAACGTCGAACTTGTATACGTTTGAATGTTGTAATATTGAACCCAAAAGTCTGAAATCCAAAAATAGTGAAGCCACGGCACATCAATTTTTTTTCCCAGGGAAAGAAATTAGTGGGCCATTTTTGGGCTTTGCTATTTCCTCCACTGTGGTGCGATCTTGGAGTTGGTATATTTAAGTAGGGGGGTGGGGAGCACACAGTTAGTTTAAGTTTAAGGTTTAATTTTTTTTGTCATGGAACAGCGATTTTTCCCCTGGGGAAAAAATGCTGTTCTGTGTTTTTGTTATTATTGGGTTTCAGACTTTTGGGTTCGATATTACAATGTTTGAACTTATGTTAGTTCGACATTGTAATATAGACCCAAATTAAACTACTAGCTGGACACTCTTGTCTTATTCCACATTCTATTTTTATTTCTTCTCTTAACCATCCATCCAAATTAAGTTTCAATAATTTTTTTCATACACAGATTTAATTACAGTTACAATTTTCTCACTTATATTGTATGTTTTCAAAATCCCTCATAATGATTCATGCTGTATGTTATAAGATTTTTTATATCTCCTATCATTACTTTTGTCTCCACTTTTTATGGATAATGTCATCAATTACTTTTGTTATTAGCCATAGTAATTCTTGACTATCCTTTTCTTTTCTTCCAAACATATTTTGATCAAATACTTCCTCTATCTTATTGTAATCTTTTAACAAGTATTCTCATAAATATTTTATAATCTGTGTTATTTAAAATTATCAGTCTCCAATTTTTATGTCATCTCTATTCCCTTTTTAAACATGAATTGTATTACTTCAGTACTTATTTCTTTATATTCAATCCCAGTTTCTAACCATTCATTCATCACTTCGATAAACATTCCTTTTTGCCAATCTTCCATTTCTTTATACATGTTATATTCAATTCCATCTACTCCTGTTGCAGAATTCATATTAATACCTTTCAGGATATCATTTAATTTGTTTATATTTATTCTTTTTGCTAGATATTCATTATGTTCTTTGTTTAATTTCTTCCCATAATAGCTTTTATCTATCTTCACTTCTTCCTTAACAAATAAATTTAATACATGCTCCTTAATTATTTCATATATTCCTTTTTGGTATTTAATTAATTTACCTTCCTTATCCTTTAATTCTCTTATTGTCTCCTTCTTTCATTATTTTACACAAATAAGATGTTACCTCTTATTTTTTCCTTTTTTCCTTGTAATAAATATTTTTGTTTTTATAACAGATTGTGAAACTTAATCTGATTCATCTTATACCTTTCTTTTTCCTTTCTTCTTTTCTTATCTATACATTCTAAGAACACTTTTTTATAATTTTCTTTAAACTGTATCCACCGTACCATCCAGTTTTAATAAAAATCTTTCATGTCTGTATGTTGTTTCCAGAATGTAATTAGTTTATTTCTTTCTACTGAATCCAATTCCTTCTCAGTCACTCTTTTTATTCCTTTTCCTACATTAATATAGTTTCTATTTTCTTGTGTTTTCACCCAAATCACTATAAGATCAGAAAACCCATTATATTTAATTCCTTTTTGTTAGACTTTTAAATGTTCTGATAACAAAAAAAGGTCAATCTCAGCTTTTATATCATTTTTCTTATACGTCCAGTGTTTATTTCCTCATAACTTTAACTTACCACTCCTCATAATTTCCATAACTATTATAACATCAAAATTATTCTTTTTTCTCTTATGTTACAATTTAAATCACCTGCTATTATTATATTCATATTTACACATACATAGTTGAGTATAATTTTGAGCATGTTTTCCCTTTCTGTTTTTGTAATGTATGCATATAAAGCTATGATTCTATATATACTTACATTTTCCATCTTAAGTCTAATATTGTTATTCTACCCAGTTCAACTATTGTAATATCTAATATTTTAATATCTTTTTGACATAATACACTTATGCCCAAACATGTTTCTTTATCTATGTTCCAGATAACATTCCCATTCCAAAGTTTTTCTGTTTGTGTTCTTTCTTCTTTTGTTAATAATCTTATGTCCTCTAATATTATCACTTCAGCCTCTATTGCAGCGCACCTTTTTTATTTTCTCTAAACATTATATTTTTAACATTTCTTTTCCATTCCCTAACTCTTTTCCCTATAGAATTATTTTTACTTTTTACTCTATGCCATTCAGATTCTTCTTCACTTGTCTTACCTGTTTCTTTTTCTTTTCTTTTATCGTGTTCTTATCTTATTTACTCTACATTACTTTCCTTTTGTTGTACTTGTTTTTGTGTAACCTTTTTTTTCTATCTCTTTCTCCTGTAAACTTGTATTTTCATTTTTTTGTATATCTATTTCACATTCTAACCATGAATGTCCTGTATTACCACATTACTTGCATTTTACATCATGATTTTTTGCACTATGCCCCGTATTACTGCACAAGCAACATTTTTTCTTATTACATTCATTAAGTGATCATCTTTACCCCAAAAATGACAGATCTTTGGTTGCCCTCTATATCTCACAAAACTACTATTACCACGGACATTAATAATACTTGGTATATGTAACACATTGTCATTTTCCATTTTTATACAACTTCACTTCCCATCCCCCAGTCCAAAGTCCTCTTTCATCATAAACTTTTCTAGTGTCCAATACATCTTTACAAATAGCTAATAAAGTATTTTAGGTCATCAGGTTCCACTTCAGTTCTAAATTGCACCATTATTCTTTTTTTGTTTGTCTAAAAGCGGTTGCATAACATATTCTATCCATGGAAACACATTATTTTTCTGTTCATATTTTCCTATAAAGTTTTACATGTATTATCCATTTGCAAAGATTAAATCATAAAATGTTTTATTATTAATTAAAATGAACACTCTTACCTCCTTTACTGTTACATCTAATGGTGCAGTTAAGGTGCCCACACCTCATACCTGTCTAGCCCGTTGCCCTTTGTCCTGTTTATTCTGACAGTGCACCTTCTCTTCATTTCTTTTCTTTTCTTCCTTCCCCTTCTTTAACTGTTTCTGCACGTTTTCTCAATGAATTCTGCTCTTTTCCCTTCTTCTATTCTCTCCGTTGTATCACTCCACAATGCTGCTGCACTGTTTTACGGCTCACTTTGACTCAACAACTGTTCCAAATAATCATCCTGCAAACCTCTGGACTGAAGAGTTGTAATAATACATCAATTCTGCTGCTCTATCTCACCCTCAATCAACCTCTGTTGAAAAATCTCCTCTGAATCAGGCCCCAGCTCCTCCTGTACATCAACCTGTTCCTTTCTTGTTTTCTTCCCCGATAGGGACTCAATCTCTGCTATCACCTCATTAATTTCTCCATTTAGCATTGATTCTGCCAATTCCATCCTTTTTTCATATTTTCACCAACATTTGTACTGCACACTGGACTACATTTTCCATGGCACTGCTGTCTCTCTGGGTTGCCTTTGCACCTGGAATGGAGACAGAAACCAAATGCACCACCTTCACTTCTGTCCCTCTATGCTGAAGGGTCCTGGCCAACTTCCCCCTAGTTGTATAAATACTACCTAGTGTCTCCTCTGAAAAGAGGCTACTAGTCTAATAGGATTAACACAGTCAACAAAGGATAAATAAAGATAAAATAAAACTGCAAATTCGCCCCCAGTTTAGCACTACTGTTTCTCATGGATAGGGGAAACTTGTAAATGTGACAATATATCCTTGTTTGACCTGTCTCTGGGATATTCATATGTAAAACATAACGGCTAAAAACTGACATTGGAATGTAAGGCTAATCTTCTTAAGATCTTCATAGATTAACAGGCTAGCAAGCACCTATTGACATATGAACCTATATAAAGAACCCACCATGCAGAAGTGATAATGATAGGCATTGTTATTCATTTATCTTCACACAATATCCAATCTGCCAAGTTTGATCGCTATGATTCTTAGTCATTTTACTATCAACTATAGACCCACAATAAACAGAAATAAGGGTCGACAGACAAGTTGTGGGGCACCCATTCTCCAAGTGTCAGAACCTCAAAGTATTAACATTCTTATTTGCTCTAAGTATCCAGAATGTACTCCAAGTCAATAAATTATCAAAGTGAAAAATAGATTTATAGTTTCAAATAAAACATAATTTATACATTTAAACAAGTACAACACATTAGGACATAGTGTATCATCTTCAAGGATTTACCAGCAGTAATAGTCTCATTATATGACTATCCCATTTTCCTACAGTATACAGTTGGAGACAGAAGGAATCCAAAGCATAACTGCTGGATGAAGATGATACCTCTAATCATCTGGGATATGTTGGCAACTTAGAATTGACTACTGCTTTAAGCTTTTGGGATACAATGAAACACAACAACTCCGATATACCTATCATACCAGGAATTACTTAAATCAGTTTCAGTTTTGCTACTGCAATACCAATAATGCTATGTCAGGGTTTATAACCACCTCTGTTTGTTTAAAAATCTGCTTTTAAAATTAGATCTTTAGGCAGACCACACATGTTCAGTCTGAAACAGTTTTATCAATGTTTTATTGCTAACATTAACAGCAGAGTTACATGCTTATCTTGCCTGTGAAAGTTTAGAAGTATAGTTGATGCTGCTTATGCTGAAGTTGTCTCATAAAATGCTTTTTAAAAGCAAAAGTAATACTTTAGAATTATATTAGCTGTCTCATATTTTAGACATTGCAACAATTGGACTTGATTGTATTGGACAATGGGACTGATGTAATCATGTCTAATACAATGATTGTTCTATGTTTATTTGTACCTTTCAGGCAAGAATGTTATTTCCAAGACCACCACTAATAACAACTTTCAGGTTTTCTAGGGTTTGGCATAGTGGTATGTGTCGTATGGTAACCCTGGTTAAACATATCATTATGCAATGCAATAAATATTCTTTGCAATAATTCTGTTTTTGTTTTCAATCACAGGTCTATGTTTAAACAATATTACACCATAGTCATTTTAAATTCACATAGGGCAACATTAAACAAAATGACACCACAAATACCTCACTGCTATTGCAGCCATGCCTTCATTCATGTAGTCATTTATTCTGTGATTACTTGTTTTATGTAATTCAGGGTCATGGGAGAGTAAGAGGCTGTCTTGGCATTCATTATGCTCAAGGCACATAAACTATTCCTGGTTAGTATTCCAGTGTATCACAGGGTACAAACACACACATAGAGACACACACACACACACACACACACACACACACACACACACACACACACACACACACACACACACACACACACACACACACACACACACACACACACACACACACACACACACACACACACACACGCACACACGCACACACGCACACACACAGACACACACACACACACACACATGCCTGTGGGCAGTTTGAAAGATTGCCAGTCACCTACAGCTTGTGTATGAAATGCAAAAAGAAACCTGAGCAACTGGTGAAAACTCACATGGATACAGTGAAAAAAAAATAACATATGCATGCCCACAGCTAGTGGGGTTTGGCATAATTGGCCGAATGTACCCATAAAGACTTAAAAAGTAAAAAGTCATGGGCATTCAGAAGCCATATATTGGCATGTCCTTAAAGGGTCGTTTGAATGTATCCAATGGGCCTCTACTACAGGAGGTGTAATGTATTACAAAGTGAAGAGTCTAGCTTGGCTGGGTCTTTCCTGCAGTATTTACTGAATTTTTAGTTTTTCTGACCTTTTTACCCTTGAGCTGGATGTTAGTTGGGATATTTTGCAGGCACCCTAATGTTTATGGACATGAGACTTGATTTTAAGCTCTGTGTTTCTAAAGCATAGCCAAATAATCCATTTATGCTGTACTGATGAGATCCAAAAAGGCCAAGCATGCATGTCTACAGCTGGTGGGGTTTGGCTTTATTGGCTTGAATGTACCCATAAAAAATTAAAAAGCAAAAAGTCATGGAAATGTAGATACCATGTAGTTGAAACACTGGTATCCCTTTAAGGGGACATTTCTATATATCCTATGGGCCTCCACTACAGGAGATTTAGGGTATTACACAGTGAAGACTCAGCTTACCTGGGTCTTTCTTGCAGGTTTTACTACATGGGTACAGTGAGTACATCCAGACTCCATAAAGAAGAACTGATGTTTGTGGGGTAGTACCTATAACCACCGCTCCTTTTGCAGTCATTTTTTTAATTTTCAGCATGTTCTGTTTAGTCATTTATTTATTGTTTATTTAATCTTTTTATGACTGGGTGTGGTGGCAGATCATGGGAATGAAACATCATTCAACGATGTAAACGTGTGTATGAAAGTTAGCATTTATAAAGAAAACTCCATATTTTGTACATTTTCAAAGACACAAGTTACTAGCATTGCAGTGGAATGACCTTGGTTTGAGACATTAAAATAGTGGAATGCTGTTTCAGTGCTATGATATTTAACAGACTTTTTGATGTAAAATGGACCATTTTCTAGCCATGGCTTCTGAAAGTGAGAATAGCATAAAAATATAAATCTTACAAAATCAATATATAGCAATCAACACATAAAACATTTATAATGTAGCATTGCAAATATAACACAGTCCATAAGTTGATTCCACATCGATCAGGTGAATCATTCATTTCCCATAAACTTTTTTTTCCCTTTAAAAATGCTTTGATTGCCATGTGAAACACAAATACTTCGCTGGCAGACTCCAAGACATGGGAAGAGACAGGGTTCCATTCATTGTCTTGTTATTGGAAAGTTACAGTAGTGATGGAAGGTTTAGACAGAGATGTAGGTTTAAAAGTGCTAATGCTGAGAAATGAAGAGCATGAGTGGTATTTGTAATGGTTAGTGATCGTAGAGCAGGTAAAATATGTACCTGAAAGGTTAGCTGGTAGAGTATTTGTTTTTAAAATGAAGTTGCAATGGTGCCCCATGTTTAGAGAGATGTGTGTTAGTCTACATGCCTTTTTACAAGTGTGTGCAGACAGTCTTACTGGGGAACATTGAGGCATCACTGTGCAGACAGTATACATTCTGGTTAAGAAAGACTCCTTTTACTTTATGTATTTATTTATTTTCTTACTCATGTAAGAGGACTGGTCCTTAACACTGGACTGTTTTTCAGTCATGACCTGTAACATATGGCAACAACAAACACACAGCAGAATAGACATGAACAAGAACAAATTATATAAATCATAGTAGTGAAAGAAGAAGATATATACATAGTTATGAAATCAGCATTTCATTTACTCTAAATAATAACTGATGTTTGGAATTAAACAATCTTATAGCACCTTCTTGGTGAGAATTGGTTTATCTTATTAACATAAGGTGGTATTTCATTTGCATGGTATCAAATATTTAGTATAGGTGGGTAAGTTCCAATGAAGGTCAAGGACCATCATTGTGATTATTGGAACAGTGAGAATTTATGTGCGAATTGGAACAATATGTACTAATTCTGAGACTGGGGAATCTTGGAATATCTCCCCCTAATATAAGGTATGGTGATCTAAGAGTTTGTAGGGGAATATGAGGTGTGTGTGTGTGTGTGTGTGTGTGTGTGCGTGTGTGCGTGTGTGCCTGTGTGCGTGTGTGTGTGTGTGTGTGTGTGTGTGTGTGTGTGTGTGTGGGGGATTAAACTCCCTTCATTGCAACAATGTTTAAAAAGTGAGTTATAAAATTCACTGTTCTTTTTGCTGGAGTATCAAGACTTGCTTTATAGGATCTCACACTTTTGCTGTTGAGCCAGCTCAGTTAATGACAATAAGATTTAATAAGGGTTATATAGAATTGTTTTTAACTAGTGAGAAGAGTAGAATCTTTGCAGACAACAGTGAGAGACAGAGAAAAGAGTGTTGCTAGAGAGATGGGATCATGGACTCAGTTCATGAGTTAGTGGAGATGGTCATTTTTAACATAATGTGTTGAGATGCCATGAAAAAGAATTTGAGGGAATAGAGAAAGGCAGGAGTGGGTAACAAGGGGATTAATCTGTGCATTTTGCTGTTGGCCAGTTCCATTCTTTTTGAGTGAAATGATATTAACACACATCCAGAGGTTAAAGTATCAACTATGGAAGATGAGATTTACCATGTGTGTAAAATGTATGGCTGTGAGTGGGGAAGACGTTTTTATGCATCCAGCATGTTATCCATCAGCACCTGGTTTGCTATAAAGTTGCTTTAAAGGAGACATACTTATTTCATTCCAAGTGGTTATACCTCTAAAAAGTCTGAAGAATAAGAACACTGACTTCCACGGATGCCAGAACACGCTCACTATCCACACACACAACCCCAGTTTCCTGGGATAAAGTGACAAAATAGTAGGACTATTACGTGAGCTTCATCAGAACCTTCTTGAGTTCTTGAACGCTTGAGTGAGTGAAAGCGCTTAATGCTTTGCACAATAAATGAAGATTTTTTATCTCAATGTTTGGTCTACTTATATAGATTTTTTTATCACACTGTCATTTGGAGAGTCCTACTATTTTGTCACTTTATCCCAGGAAACTGGGGTTGTGTGTGTGGATAGTGAGCATGTTGTGGCATCCGTGACTGTTCTTATTCTTCAGACTTTTTAGAGGTATAGTGTTGATGGAATGCTTATTTGGTTAAGGAATTACAAGTGGTTAGGTTCCTGCTTCCACCAGTGCTGTGTCTATGGGTGTGCTCCTGTTCAGTGCACTACTGAAATGTGGTTCCCACATGCATGACCGCAATGATGAGGAAGAGGAATTGCTTGCATTACATTGTTCCTTTGAGAGCTGTAGAGAAGAAGAAAAAGCAGAGGTAGAGGCTTTGGGAGGAAGGGTAGATAGGACAGAAGTGAGAATAAGTCACACATGCAAATTATAAGTAAGTCACAAGTCTTTACCTTCAAGTTTCAAGTCAGATCAAGTCTAACTTGGTACAGAAGTGAGTCTCCACATTCAAACAAGTTGAGTCCACTGATAATCAAGCAAATCAAGCCAGTGCACATTTTCCAGTAAGTTAAGTCTCTGTCAATAATCGTGTTTTGTATTACTTCACTTTCACAAGCATTACTATGCCAGATGCTACACACTTCAAACAGATTCTGAATTTATTAAACTCAGCACTAATCAGATTTATTACTGTAATAATTTCAGTGTGGAATCTAAAATGTGTGCATGCCCTATATATTTTGAGGGAATATTGAAAAAGGCTCATACTATATGGGTTGCAATGAGAGTAAAACTTCAGGATCATTATCAATTCTCTCTGGCTTAAACACGTTATAGATAAAAAACATTATTGAACAGCTAACACAGTTTCTGACTGTAGTACCTCATTCACTAATCAGAGCGGGGACTGCAGTCAATGCATTTACATATTCTTTTTGATTCTCTTCTCTTATGATAATGGAATGATTACCAGAGCTAATTCCACACTTATAATTTATTACTTGTTTTTACTACACTTAATGAAGATGATGCTGATGGACAAAGAAGAATAACTGTAGGTGGTCCTGTTATTTGTGTGTGCGAGTTGTTCACAAAAGCCTCTGAAGTCCTACAGCTGCTGTGACCCATTTACATAAAAAAGTAGCCATAAAAACTAAACTGTGTACACAAAATGTGATTACAGCATCAGTATTATATTAAAGATAATAAAGCCAAGAACCAGAATGTTACTGGCTAGCAGGTATTATTACTTATGCAGACGTTCTCCACAGTATTTTCTGTCCCATTCCTACCTGTACTCAATGGCTCGGCCATCTATCTCTGCCATCAACAATGAAAATTAGTCCTAAGCTGCAAGCATTAAGTGTTGCAACAATAAGATTTTTAATGACATTTAAAATATGTTGTGCTTTCTAACTTTTAATACATTTTATCTGATTTCTTGACTTTTAAAATGCCCGATGAGATTGAATTGATGCCACATATGCTGTTCCTGAGATATATGATCTACAAACTATATCCAAATGGTATTGTAAGTGGAATAGTTCTGTTGCCTTGTTTATTTGCATCTCCTAGCCACAGGTGGCAACTCTAGATTATGTTTTTGTTTCCTGACATACTAATACATACATTTCTTGCATACTATTAAGGAAAGCAATAAGCAGACATTGTATTTTGCTGCAAAAAAAAAGAAGAAAAAAAATATATATATATTTAACCATCTGCTAATTTTAACATAAAAATAAGCACTAATTTCAGTAATTAAGAAGTGAAGATGGTGTACATTGAGGTATAAGTTATCGTGTCTGGTGGTATTTGGTGTCTACTTTCCAACAGAGATGCAACTGCTTGCAGATGCTGAATTAACCATGGATAAGTTACACGGGTTGCTCAGTCACAATTATATGGGTAAAGCAGTTGTGACGGGCTAGGAATGACAAAGATGATAACTGCCAGATATAACGAAACTAGAAGATGACCAGAAACAGAACTCAGGATAAGATGATGATAAAACTGTACTCTGTATTCTGTGGTAAGTGAAGCAAGCTGCTTCTTAAAGTTATAGGAACTTTTTTTGTTCTTCAGATTTGGAAAAAACTTTCTTTTTGCTTGTCATCTTTGACTTGAGTAGATGCTAGTTTGAGGAATTGCGAGGTCACCAGATGATTTAGCTATGGTATTGATACTATAGCCATACACACTGCACGAAAACAAAAATATTGTGAAGGTAGATCCATTCCGAGAGAAAGCTGCATGGTCCACACATTTTATAACATTCATTCAGCATCACAGACTTGTTAAATTAAAGTGTCCAGTTTCTGCCAATACAGCTCTTCTCAATTACCACAGATCTATTTGCCACTGCTCATTAGTATAATCTCTACAATACATTGGAGCAAACATTTTGAGGGTAGATAAGAATAATTTATTCCAATCTACCTATTTCCATACCTTCTCATAACCTGACCTAATCAATGGTTTTCCTTCCATCCAGCATAAGAAATGACTTGGTGTCTGTCTCTTACATTTTTACTGATGTTTCTACCACCTCCTTTCCACTAAGGCTGTTACAGTCACCCACCACACTTTACATTTAAACAGGACTTCTTTGCATCTTCCTTTAACCTTCCACATTGTAGTTTTAATATGTCTGTTTTCTGAAATACTGTTTGTACTTTGATTCTGTAAATTCCTTAGACCTACTTCAACACATATTCACTCAACCATGGTCATTAGGTACCCATAATAGTACATTCCAGGTCAGATATTACTGTATGTTGCACATTTTGCTCTCTTGTCAGGTATTTTGAGAAGAAATATTTAGAGGTATGGCACTGCATACATTTGTATAATAAATAAATTGTAAACACTGAAGCTGTTCAAAGTGCTATTTACAATTGCTCAACTTTTTCAACATGCAGGTATTTCAGACCCGCTGAAAGTGAAAAGTAACCAGTGACAATCGCACTACCCTCAAGTGCTATGCAGGGCAAGAGTCATGTGCCTCTAATTTTAAAATATAGAAATACTCTTCATTTTAACTGAAACTGCTCTATTTCCTTCTTTTTCACAATCATTGAACCTAATAGCTATTTAATTGTTAACACTCCAACTACACTCTTTCTAAGACTGTAAAAAGTAAATATCCTTTTTAAAAAAATTAGTAAAAAATGACCACACAAAGCATTGCAACATATGCCAATGCAAGACCATTTAAAATATGTAACCACTATCCCACTGCTCAAGAAGCAGCATTTAATTATATTTCCATTTTGGCTGTTTTGTTTATAATGGAGTAAGAAATGTGGTGCAATCTAGAAACTGCAAATACTTTTGTTCAAAAAATATACTCACACATATCTCACATTTTAGCTGTTAATATAAGTTTTTCTTTAAATAATATATTTGCCTATTAGTACTTAACGATGTGAAGGACCAACACCTAAACTGCTGTAAATCTTCAAAAGTCAGACGTCAACTTATTCATTAGAGTAGTATTCTAATGAAATGTCAAATGTCTAGCCTTGTACTTTCGTTTAATGCCAGACTGTGACACCAAAAATACCTCTGAAAAACTCCCTTTGTTACCTTTGCATGAGGCTATACAGAACTGCAAAAAACAAATAGCAGAATGAGACTATCAGATCTAGCGATAGGGACTTCCAAGATGGCTGCACTTTGTGTAACAACTAAATTTCAGTTCTCCCAGTGTGAAAACAGAAACTCAGAAGAAAGAGCCAGTAAACTCATGTTTTTGGGTAAATTTCAATAAATAAATATATTGGAATAACTGGCTAGTAAGTGCACCTCCTGGATGCCAACAAAAAAGAAATTCAGAGAATCTGAAAGAAAATCAATCACAAAAAAAAATGAAGAAAAAACACTGACTGGAAGAATTCTGCATTTGTTCAGCAAACAGCAGTGCAAGCTCCAGCTTTGGTGCAAGACATGACCTCCGGTAACCTAGAGGAAAAAATAAGTTAAATGTACTCAGAGCTGATTAAAATGACAAAACACAGATGGAGTATATCAACTCAAATAACAAAAGGCTGGAAAAATGGAAGAAGCTTTAAAAAGATATTTGGATGAGGTGATAAAACTGCAAAAAGTCAGTGGTCAAAATGAAGAAAAGGCTGCCTGAATATGAGACTGCTCAAGAAGAGATGTTTCAAAAGATAATAGAATTAGAGGACAGAGCACATAGGGAAAACCTGAGATTTTCTGCTGTATCAGAGAAACTGGAAGGAACAGACTGTGTTTATTTTATAAAAGCACAAATAAGCAACTGGATTGTATTCCAGAGCAGGAGTTGCTAATTGTATGCTCCAAACCTGGCCATGAGAAAACAGTCTAGACCAGGGGTGTCCAACCTTTTCAGTTGCAAGGGCCGCATTGAGTCAACAGAAATGGTCTGGGGGCAAACGGCAAGTGAGGAAAAAAAAAAAAAAAAAAACGTCTCTCACATAAACTTAAGAGCAAAAAAAAAAACAGAGAGAGACAGAGAAAAAGTCTCTAACAGACTAACTAAAGAGCAAAAGACCCTAGGTATATGCGGATTAATACAAAGTCGGCCCACTCGCTGTATTGTAGGCAAATTTGAACAATAAATAAATTAATAAATGCATAATATTTGCCCTAAAATTCAATATCTCATTCTAATTATTAAAAAACAGTTAAATCTAACATCTTAGGTTTAACATCAAAGTTCTGATCTGACCACCGCACCTGGACTTTCCTTTCCTGGATGACATGTAACCTAAACATGCATGCAGTAACAAAAAGGAATTAGAAAGAGCTCCAACGGGGTACTTATCTTCTAGATTAGAATTTGAAGATCCAACGGCGAAGACAGCAGGCAGTGCTGACATTTAACTGGCAACAGAGAAGTTCTGAGGAAAGATACGTGCAGATATCACTTTTTACGACCCATGGTCCCTAGGCCAATGTCAGATGTCCCTAGCAGTGGCTACAAGCTCCTATAAACTGGCCAGCCGTTTGGGTAGCAAGCAGAGGATAACCCAAGAGTTTGGAATATTGCAACATGAGAACAAAAAGACATACTATATTACTTTTCAAATGTGCTTTTTCCTGCTTCCTTTCAACACACCCTAAATAGCCAAAGGGGCATTGTAATTACTGTGGAACAAATCAAATTAAGATGGGGTTTGGAGTAGGCCCCCAGAAGCCATGGGAGTCACAGACGCCCCAAGGGGCATTTTCAGACATTTTCCCACCTTTTGATCCCATAATGGTCTGCACAAAACAAATAATCAAGAAAAGAAATGCACTCTTACTATTTTTCTTTCAAGTAAGAAATACATTTTTGTCTGAAAAAACATCAGTTACTAATAAAATGCTTGCAAGAATACATGCATCATATCTAGGAATACTGCCTGCCCCCCCCCCCCCTGACATGCACACACACACAAACAGTTGCCCACCTTATGTGCATCACTGTAGTGTTAGACTGGGATAAAGACACAAACTGCCACAGTCCTACATTTCAAGTGGTTCCTTTTTTATATATATATATATATATATATATATATATATATATATATATATATATATATATATATATATACATACATACATAGACACACACACACACACACACACACACACACACACACATACACACACACACACACACACACACACACACACATATATATATATATATATATATATATATATATATATATATATATATATATGAGAGAGAGATTGCTATATAGATACATATACACACAGCATGCTTCTTCACTCCCTACCCCCAAAAGACAGCCACATTTTGATGTTAGACTTGGGCAAAGCTGAAAGAAGAGACAACACAGTGACAGACAAAGATATTTCTGACAAATGTATAAAATTGCAAGTCTTCTTACACCTACCTCCAAAAATAATCACCTATTTATGTGTCTGATATTTAATTTCAAAGAAGAAAACACAAAAATGTAACTAAAATTTAAAAATCACAACACAAAGGAACAAGTTCCAGGTGAAGAATGAACACAAAATAAATGAATAAGCGCTTTCACTCCTTTAATAGTCAAACAGAATTTCATCATATTCAATAGACCCAGTAGGGTTCCCAAAGAAATACTATTAAAGAGATAAAAGCACTTATTTATTTTGTGTACATGTACAATTCTTCAATTGACATTTGCCTCCATGTTGTAATTGTAAGGAAAGTGATAATTCTAACAATCACACAAATGTACTGCAAATTGCTGCTCCTAAACAAAGTTTAGCGACTTTCAGTTCACACCTCTTGAGATTTGAGGGAAGGAGCTAAAAGAAATAACGACCACACTGTTAACAGAACCTACATAAGCCATGCTGAAATTCTGCGCATACCTTAAAATGTTGACTGTAAGAAAAAAAAATTAGTAGTAACTGCTACATCTTCCAAGCCATGTACTGGATAAAAAAAGTAGCCCATATTATGTCACACAAATACAGACATTTACAGAGCCACATTAGTAACTGTTTTAAACTGAGGAAACAATTGGTATAGTTGGTTTCATGCACAGACAGGTCCCCACCCAGCAGCTGTAGTCATTTCTGAGTCTAGGTCCAATATTAAGCATCCTTCAGTCAACTATAATTATATAGCTTAGCTTACCTTTTACTGCTGTAGAATAGGTGTTGTAGTAGTCAGTAAATAATAAATCCACTTTCTTCACCGCGATCTCACTCCTTCCTTCACCGCAAATGAAAAAAATGACCGAACGGTGTTTTCGCGCATGCCATACCAGCGGAAAGACGCTGGTATGAAAAAAACGTGAAAAAAAGAAAGTTGGCGCATGTGCAGAACAGCAGAAGTACGCGGACGTGTAAACACATGGAAAAAAAGTTAAATTTCAATTAAATTTAAATTTAAGGGTCGCGGGCCGCATGTAAGAGCTCTGAGGGCCGCATGCGGCCCTAGGGCCGCGGGTTGGACACTCCTGGTCTAGACCTTTAATAGTAAAGATGCAATCCTACCAGCAGAAGGAGGTGATTCTGAGAAAACAGTGGCAGAAGGACAAAGTACTAAAAGCGGGACACAGTACAGTGCTTTTGGAAAATGATTACTCACTGTACACCAGGCAGAAGAGAAATACATTTATTCCACTTATGACATCCCCATGATGGGCCAGTAAACAAGGAGCCTGAATCTTCACCACTAACACTGGAGAGGGACGTTCACTTGGAATACAAATGGATACATTCGGTATTTCCAGATGCAGACCTCTCTGCATCAAGCATAATTTCCCTTAAGAGCATCCAGGGAACAAGCTCAGTCTGGGGGATGGTTCCTCTATATATCCATCCAGACTCCCAGTAAGACCCCTCACAGGTATAGCTTAGAGTTGAGTCCTTAGCTGGGGTTCCAAGCTACATACTCTTACACCTGCTCTGTGAAACCAGTGCTTTGTGTCACTACGCCAAGCAGCTGACACACGCGCACACACACACACACACACACACACACACACACACACACACACACACACACACACACACTATCTGAGATTTGATTTGCACTCGAAAATCTGGCACAAATTCACCTGCTGTGCCCCCTTCTACCCAGGCTATAAAGTAGTTATCAGTGGCACCAGAACCCCTGCCAGCTACTTTAAGGTTCTTACAAGGGTACCTAATTATACTGAGTGAAATGAATATTAATACAAATGGTAATGTTGACCAAACAACAAGGCTTTGAGGAGTGGCCAGAGTTATCATCAAATAAATATATGCAGATACTCTCAAAGCTTAAATATTTTCTATAAAAGGACCAGCCACAATGAAATGTTTAAATATATTTAATAATAAATAATAAAAGAACAAGAAAATACTAAATATCTATTCATAGTAAACACCAGAGTTTTAGTAAGGGAATATTAAAAATAACACTGATGGAAAGTTTCACACAGTTATAGAAAAACAGTATTTTGCTCATCTCACTATCTATTCCTGACTGACTAAAAGAATTACTGTTCCTTCTTACTGAATAGAGCAAGGCAAGATGGGTGAGTGGTCCTTGTTTTCAGATCTGAAACAAGAATACAGAATGTAGCTGAGACTTCAGTCTTCTCTAATATTAAAATATTATTTCTGTACAGAATAACATCACATACATATGGCCATCTGACTCTGTTTTCCACACTATCCCCCATCAGTAGAAGCTACCAGGGTTTTAACACCTATATGTTACCATACACACAGAGCTTTGTTCGGCTGTGGTGGAGCTGCTGGAAGTCATAAAACCATTTCACTCTTCCTACAGGAGCTACCAACTATTCTCTAGCACAGGGATTGTTTCTTTGGCTCCATTAAAAATTGTGGGATAACATCTTTATGGCTTAACCCATAAAGTAACTTAATTTTAAGAATTATTTTTCCAAAGTCAAAGGGATTAACCTTTTCTGTCCCAGTATATATCTTACATTGTATACATTTAGACAGTTACAATAATGCATGTGCAACTCTTTTCCTTCTAGGAGGGCACACTGTTGATACATTATAACACAAACAAACCTCAAATACATTTTCAGCACAATCATCTGTACAAATCAGTTTGATATGCAAATGACATATAACTATTTACAAAATTCCAGCTAGCGGTGCTGGCATATGTTAGAAATCCACTGTCCTATTTCTCTTGGCATGGCTGGCAGTACTTCCTATCATCACACCACTAATCAGGGAATGTCGAGAATCAACAAGCCTAGTAATAAGGGTTCATTTATCTGTACCAATATGAAATATAACAGCAAATTTCTCAGAATGATAGCTCATGTGCCATGGCTGTGGAACACACCTAGTTGGCAATCCTAGGTATAAAGACAAATATAAAACTTTAATGCATATGAGTATAAAACTGGAAGGGAAGTCATAATTCTAATGACAAACATTTCATAATTCTAAAGAAATGCATAAGATTTTCAATTCTAATGTAATAGCAGACTGAAACCAAACCATCCTGAAATGCTGCCTTTGCTAGTCATACATGAAGTCATATGTCAGTTCATCTATGACAGTTCATAATAAAAAAAAACAGGCAATTCTAATATGGTAATAAGGTAAATGGATACAAAATGCACTCAGGTATACCATGCTACCTCCAAGTATTTCACTGTACCTTAGTCCTAAGTTACATGGCAGCACACTTTCTTTGCTAGTACATGGAGTGTACACCTCACCCCAAATGCAGTAAAAATGTTACTATGCCTGGAGAGATATTTACCTTTTTAACTACTGATGTAATCACAACACAGTAAAAGGTATATTCTGGATATGACTTGCAATCCACCACTCAGAGCAAAAGTTGTACACTCAGTTATCATGGATGCTGAGTATTATGCATCTTAGCAACTTGACACTTTCTAATAGCCGAACAGTCCTATTGGTGGTGGCCATTAGTATAGGGTTATGTCATTGAAACCATCTGACATTACCTAGTAACATTTTATTGACATAAAACTAATCTGCAGAGTGAGTTTATTTTGTGTTCAGCTACAGTAAAGAATATTCAAATCATGTGCAAGTGCTGGGTGTTTTCTGCTCCACTATTTCTGTGTTTTTCCATACATCACCAGGAACACGTAACCTTTTGGAGATTTAGACCAATATCTATCTGTCTGTCTTTCTATTTCTCTATATCTTTCTATGTTTGTACATGTGTGTATGCATGTAAATTCACACAAAAATATTGGGATACACATATACATATATGGGTGCATGTTTAGATGTACAACGTACGTGTGTGTGTGTGTGTGTGTGTATCCACGTGGGGGGGGCTGTGCCCACCACACCCCCTGATAATTATTGGGTCTATATCACTTTGTTGAATAGTCTATTCATTGAATACTATTCATTGAACTCACTTAAGCGAAAGCTCATTTCAGCAAATGATCATTTCAGCAAATTTTTTCTGAGGGAAAGGATGTAGTTGGCAATCATTGGGAATTTGCCCTTTTCCCCACTGTCATGCAATCTTTAGAGGGGTGTGGGGGTGTTGTGGCGAAGCCCGCCACTTTGCTGAGTTTTAAATTGTGTAGGGTTTGTTATGGTCGGTAGCTGGCTGACTAGTTTGTTTCCCTTGGAGAATTTCCGCTGAATGAATAAACTATTTGACAGAATGATATAGACCCATCATCATGTATACCAAGATCACTCTACAGTGGGGAAAGGACAAATTCTCCATTACTCATTGTTCTTGATCTTTCAAAGAAGGAAGGCCAGCAATGTTCGATCAGCTGATTTCTTATCAGCTGTGCCAGATTTTTTTTTTTCATGTGATGATCGCATGATTCAACCAACTAATGATCTAATGGTACTCATATATATATATATATATATATATATATATATATATATATATATATATATATATATATATATATATATATATATACACACACACACAGTACCTTATTATCATGAAAGGCTTCCCACCTGCCATAACTTTATAAGGGGGACACAAACACAACTGCTGCTGCTGAGAAACTTCTTACCAATCTAGGCTCCCAAAAATGAATAAAAAAAGCAAGACATTGCCTTCTTCTTGTAGTAATAGTACCATAAAAGTGAAACCCAAATGAGTCCAAATGTATTTTGAAATACTGCTACTGTCAAAATGGGAAAGATTGACTCATTTGGTTGATTCCCATTTTGTGGTTTTACTGGCAGCATTTCTGTGTGAGATTGGTTTTAGTGGCACCAGCTCTGTTTGAGATTGTTGAACAGCAGGGTTAAGAAAGCTTCTCTTTTTTTCCTGATGGTGTGTTATCTCAGAGTTGCTTTATTTAAGTTGCAGGGTGTATGGGGATGCAGACGGGCCTACTCCTTTGCAAAAACACTTGTTTTTATGTTTTTTTGTTTTGACTAATGCTAGTCAACATAGTGAATTTACAGTGTTAAGTTACATACATATGCACATGCACACACACACACACACACACACACACACACACACACACACACACACACACACATGTTACCGGTTTAAATATAAAATGTAAGGGGTATCACATATGTAAGTTGTCTTTCAAATGATTCAGTTGACATTCTTTTAAATTTGTTGATAGGGCATAGAAGAAGGAAGATATCCCAAGGCAGAATGAAACATGATGAACAAAGAAATATGCTCTAGTCAAATATATCTATAACATAGCCACATAGACAGTTAGTTCATAAATGTACCCAAATAAATTCATTAATACTCAGAGTCACTGTACATAAATTCAGTAGTAGGAACTCAGAGAGAATTTAAATATTATTCCCCAAGTACAATAACTGGGCTAGACTAGACAGAAACTATATTTCACAGGAACATGTTTATTTAATTGAACTTTGACACACATCCAATAATTATTTCAGATTATGCACCAATAATTACTAAGATAAAAATGCAAGGTAATGAAGTAAAGATAAGACACTGGTGCTTTCCAACCTACCTATTAAAAAGAGAGTAATTTAAGGAACGGGTAGTGGAAATTATTTGGGCGTATTGGGGAAGATAAAAAGTACTCCAGAGGTTATAGCTAGTGAGTGGGATAAAATGAAAATGGAGTTTAAAAAAAGGGTATAAATAAAAGAAAAAGAAAAAAGAGATATTGTTAAGAAGTAACAAGAATTATTTAGAGGGCATGACAAAGGTTAAAGTATTACAGAGTACAGGGAATTTCACAGAACAAGAAAATGTACAATTGCAGAGTGCTAAAGAGAAAATAAAGGGGTACCTGGATAATATACATAAGTTTAGAAAGACTGCTCTTAATCAACTGTTTTTTGATAACTCTAGAGCATAAAAACTTTTGGCACAATGATTTAGGCAACAGAAAGTAGAAAGGATTGTTGTCAAACTTAGGGACCCTATATCAATAAAGATACCCAGTGATCCTGTAGAGGTATTAGAGATATTTCAGAAATTTTATGAAAATTTGTATAAAGCAGGGAAGTGGAGAATTCAGAAAAAGCACAAATGGAAATATTTATATAAGCCTTAACTATGCCGAGTAGATGGAACTCAACAATTAGCAGTTAAGACAGGAGGAGATGAGATAAAAATGGTGATATATAACCAATTTGCAGGAAAGTTCTAGGAATAGATGATATTTCAGTGGAAGTTTAGAAGCTAGAATGGAAGAAAGTGATCAAAATCTGGAAGGTTTTGCTTGACAGTGTTTGAAAAAGAGTGGATGCACCAACAGCCTGTAAAAAAGCTGTGGTGGCTGTAATACCTAAAGGAGGTAAAGACCCATCAGACCCATATAGGCCCATTCCAGTTTTAAACTATGATTATAAAGTGTTTTTGTATAGAATGGTTAAAAGAATGGCAAAAGAGTTGCTGAAATTGATAGATATGGAGCAATGTGGTTTTGTGGAGGGGTGGCAAACATTTGGCAACATTAATAGAACAATTAAATGTAAAACACTTGTAGTTCAAAAAATGGCAGTTTGTTCCAGTCTAAAAAACTCTTCTTTATTCAACCATGGATGTATAAGCGCTTTCACAGATAACTTCTGCTTCTTCAGATACAAATGCATGCTGTCTACTGTGTATCTTATATACCTTGAACCAACTAATTAAGTCACAATCATCTTAAAGAAACATCCTTCATTAAGTAAAAACATTCAGTCTTTCACTGTGAAAACATGATTCTAAAAAGTATAATGCATAACAAATGCATAAAAAACTTGTGTAAAAAAATAAATATGTAAAACAATGCACATATAAATATATAAATATACAAACATAAAAATGTGCTCAGATATAAACATATACTGTTAAAAATCTCTAACACGATGTAAATAAACATGTCATAAAATGACTTAACATCTCATTTATTCAATGGTCTTGCTTTAAGTTTTGGTCTTATAGGTATTCTGTCATTTAATCCATGCCCAGAATCTGCTTTCAGTCTTGTAATCCATTTCGCCTCACGCTGTTCTGTCCTGTTTCTAATGCCCCCCATTCTGATGTTGTCATATATTTTACCTATAACTAAAAAAGTAAAATTATGTGTGTTGTCATTCACTCTAATATGTTTAGATAATGCACTAACATCATTTTTTTCTGTATCTGGTACATGTGTTCCTTGATACCATCTCTAAGGGCTCTATCCGTTTCTCCCACATAGAAACAAAAACACACTGAACATTGGGCTAAATAAATAATGTGTTCTGAAGCACATGTAGCTGAACTATTAAATACATATTCCCTGTCTGTGTCAGGGTGTAAAAACTTATTACTGTTGCTTATATATTTATTGGTCGTTTTGGGCCAGTTTCTAGCTTTTTCCAGCCCCCTGGTATAAAACGCAGTAAACGCGCATTAGCGCGATTTGGCGCGATTTAGCGCGGAGCTGCCACTGTTGCACACTAGGGCAGCGCCGGTTAAGCAGGTTTAAACTATTTGGGCTACCTAAAGTCCACTTCAAATTTTCCCTTAAAACTACCTTCCTCGAACTATACTACTGATCAAATCAGCGTATCCTATAACTAAAAAGATCATCTCTACTTGACTCCAAGTAGACTATTCTCTATCTGTTAAACCTAGCACTTGCTCCTACAGTACTTATTACCTTGATACGGCACTCTTGTCATAGATAGTACCCCAAAAAGGCAACCCCCCCCATTTCTCGGTCACCCACGTCCCCCGGAATCTTTTTAAAGTTTTTTGTCTATCCTTCTAGCATGTCGAGGGATCAGTTGCTAGTGTCCTCTCCTGCTCAGCTGGTGAACCTGGGAATATTGAGGCAATGTTACAATTGCCTCATGTACACAGACAACCCTCTCCTCCTCCCACAAAACACAAATACATGCGAGAGATGCAACTATACGGCCAAACTGGAGGCTGAGCTCTCTCAACATAGGACTGGCAAGACCAGTCAAGAGGAGAAGGTTACAACACACACTATAGACCCAGTCTCACATAGTACCATTACAACCTCAAATCATACACATAAACGCACAAAGACATACTCGGAGGCTCTGATCAAAAATCTACCAAAACAGCAGAGGCCACCAAAGCAGACACCCAAACAACCACCACTTCAGAACACAACACCTGCAACACATAGACCTCACAGTCAGAGTGTCAAACAGTCATAGCCCTTAAGGCCAAACACAATGCCAGACACACTAGTCATTGGTGACTCCATAGTCAGACACACTGACGTCCGCTCACCAGACTGAGTAAGGAGAAGGTCACAGTAAGCTGCCTGTCGGGCGCTAGAATCCGCCACATAACGCAAGCACTCAGGTCTCTCAACAGCAGGTACGAATATGACTCAGTCATTGTCCATGCTGGTGTAAACGACCTGAGACGTACCTCCTTGGACTACATGAAAAGAGACATTGAGGAGCTCTCTGATTATGTAGCCCAGGCAGGTATGACCCTGACCTTGAGCAGTATCCTACCTTCACCAAGAATGATGCCACAATACAGAGATAAGATGATCAGCTTTAACAATTGGCTTAAACACTGGTGTCACTCAAAGGGGATCCAGTATCTGTCTGCCTGGGATGACATGCTGGACAAGCCACGCTGCCAAGGGATGGCTTGCACCTGTCACCCTGGGATTCTGGATATTGGCAAAGGCTCTTGCCACCCCCATAGTGCCTTTTTAGGCAATGCTCAAATTCTAAACCTACCACCCTAGAACACAAAAAAGGAAAAAAACTAAGGGTAATGCTGCTCAATGCCAGAAGTCTAAATCTCAAAATGCACACACTCGAGGCCCTTCTCAGTATGGAGAACATCGATGTCTGTGCTGTGACAGAAACCTGGTTCAAGGCTCCTGAGAGCACCCCAGCGCTATCAGGTTTTACCTCATATCATGCCCGCCCCAAAATCCGGACAATACCAAGAAAGGAGGGGTATCCATATTCATCAAGGACACCCACACCTCAAGACTGGTGGCAACGCACGATGCATCGGAGACCATCCAGGTGCAATTAACCATAGGCAAGACTGCTCTGCAAATTGTAGCATGTTACAGGCCACCCTCACAAACTCAGGAACCTCACATGGCCTTCCTGAAAACACTAGAGGGGATAAATGTATCACCAAACACCATCATACTAGGTGACTTCAATTACCCTAATATAGACTGGGAACACTACTCAAGCCCAAACACCCTAGCCCAAAAGTTCCTGGAATTCATAAACTCAAATGCCATGGAACAACTAGTCACCATCCCCACAAGAGGAGATAACATACTTGATCTCATCATCATGAACATGGGAGCACAATGTTCAACACCGAAGTATACCCCTCACTGGTGAGATCAGATCACAAACTAATCTCGCTGGAGGTCCTCATCCCACCCCACCTGAAATAAAAAGACCACAGTAAAGAACTTCTCAAAAGCCGACTTCACACTTCTAAAGACTAGTGTGGTCTCCTTTAAGGCCCCGAGCCGGAAAACAGTACTCAAGCCGCTGAATCACTTACAAATGCCTTCTACCAGCACCTGCAGGACTGCATGGATAAGGCAATCCCAAGCAAAACAAAGACTCTTTGTACCAAAGGCAAGCGTCCAGTCTGGTGGACCCCAGCCATAAACAAACTCTACAACAAAAGGAGGAAGCTACTACAAGATAGAGCAAAATCCTTAAAAGGTAAGACACCCTTGATCACTATATGTAAAAAACTAAGAGCTCTCATAAAATCCTCCAAAGCAAATTTCGAGAGAAAAATAGCTAAAGACTCAAAAGACAATCATAAGGCCTTCTTTAGCTATGTTAGAAACCTAGGAGGAAACTCCCAGATATGCTCAGAACTAGTTCAAAATGATGTGAAGATTACTGATCCTACAGACATTGCCAACATACTGGCTGACAGGTTCAGTGCAAACTTCTCCCCCCCCTCCCCACCAAAAGGAGAGATATCTATATCAAACAATTGCAGCCCCCCAAACATCTCCAGCGCCCAAGTGAGAACTGCTCTCTCCAAAGCAAAAACACAGCATCCATGGGACCTGATGGTGTCCCCGGCTGTGTGCTCCACGAACTCAATGAGGAATTAAACCCACAGCTAGGACAGCTGTTTAATCAAAGTCTTACCTCTGGATACGTACCCAGGGAGTGGCGCACTGCAACTGTGGTCCCACTTCACAAAGGCGGTGCCTCCACCGACCCTGGAAATTACCGCCCATTAGCTTGACAAGCCTTATCTGCAAAGCCATGGAGAGGATCATAATGGACCTCATAAATAAAGACATAGGGAATTTGCAGACTTTGGATCCAACCCAGTTTGGCTTTGTCAAAGGCAGATCATGCCTTTTAAACTTGGCTGACTTTTCGAAACAGTCACCAAAGCCATTGATGAGGGAAAGGCAGTCCATACAGCCTACCTCGATCTGGCTAAGGCCTTCGATACAATACCCCACTCGGGTATCATTGAAAAACTCATCAGCTTAAATGTTAACCCATACATCACAAGATGGGTTGCAAACTGGCTGAGTGACAGAACCCACAGGGTCAGAGTTGCTGGCGCCATGTCAGACTCAAAGCCTGTCACAAGTGGTGTCCCACAGGGCTCAGTCCTGGGCCCACTCTTGTTTGGCATCTACTTTTCCAGTACAAGCAAACACAGGAGGGTTATGGCTGACAAAGTTTGCAGATGACTGCAAACTGGGCCATAGTAGAAAACACATCTGACACAGATATCCTTCAGAAGGGTCTCACAGAAGCGGATAACTGGTGCCAGAGCCACGGCCTAAAGTTAAATGCCAAAAATGCATAGTCATACCCTTCGGGAAAAACAAGGTTACCCTAGCTACCAAATAGGTGGCAATCCACTGAGCACAGAAGAAGTTATCAGGGACCTGGGGACCCAGGTTGATAGTAGTCTGTCATTCGACACCCATGTAGCTAAAGTAGTTAGGAAGACCTTCTACATTGCCCACCTTATCATGAAGGGATTCTCATCTAGATCAAGGGAGGTCATAGTCTCCCTTTACTCATCACTCATCAGACCAATGATTGAGTACAATGCCCCATTCAGAATGTATCTGACCCGACACTTGCAGCAGCTGGAGAGGCCACAAAGTTCCTCACCAAAAGGATAAAGGGTCTCAAAATCTGTCCTATGCTGCCCGACTGAAAGAACTCCAGCTCTATTCAGTCGCCACCGCTTGCTCAGAGGTGACCTTTGCCTAACATACAAGGCCATGTCAAACCCAGATTTGATGAATATGCTTCACCTCAAAAAATCTAGATCCATCAGAGCCACAAGGGCGGGAGACTTAAACCTCGACACGGTTATTAATAGGACGTGCTGGAGGGATAGATTCATCACCCAAAGACTCCCTATGCTGTGGAACAAAATCCCGGTACATGTGAGGCAGAGCACCTCGCTGGCCTTGTTCAAGAGAAATCTTGACCAATGGATGGGAGATCACAGATATACCCCAGGGATTACCTCAGTGTCACTGCTCGACAGAGGCACAGCAAAATAATGGGTATAGTTCCCCATACTAAAGGGGTGGCGTAAGCCACAAAACGATGGGCTAGGCTTGTAAATGCCCTCGGGCAGATAGCCTAGTATGAACCTATGAACCTATGAACATGGAACATTTCCCACATGGACAAGTCTGTCCATCCCTTTTCCTTATATTTTCATTCTTAAAATAACAAAGTCTTCTCTTAAAAGAGTGCATGCTCTTATTTGCAAAACGTGGTCTAGGTTCCAATAAGAAACTAATTTCTTTATCTGTCATCAAAATTTCCCAGTGCTTCTTGATTATATTTTTATACAGCCTCACATCAGTGGAATAAAACAGGGGACATCTTATTTTATTTTCTGTCTTCTTTTTATATGTTGTCTGTACTGACATATCATTCTTTTTAGAAAAATATGGTCTAGCTGTATTTTCCCTCATTCCAACCACCATAGCTCTAGTTTTATTAATTTCATCCTTATGGTAACCTCTCTCTACAAAATGTTGACTCATTTTTTCAACTTGTTGTTCAAAATCATCTGTTCTTGCATTAAGCCTTGATGCTCTAAGTAACTGGCTATGTGCTACACTCTTGAATATATGTGGTGGGTGCATACTGGTTCTGTGCACAAAACCGTCACAGTGACATTTTTTCTTATATAAATTTATATATATATCCACCCTTCCACATCTTTTTTAATGTTAACATCCAATAAGTGAACCTCTTCTAATGACATATCCACTGAAAATGTTAAATAAATTAGTTATTAATATAGTCAAAAAAATCTGTAAACTGTACCTGTGTCCCTCCCCATAATAATAAAGGTCATCCACAAACCTACAGTAATACAAAATATGTTGTCTGTATCTCCCTCTTAAAATAAACTCATCTTCCCAAATGGCCTTATTATCTTTTACAGACACCATGAACAAGGCCAGAGATGCAGGATGCTATACAGCCTAAGTATTCCTTGATCTCTGTAAGGCCTTTGACACAGTGTCTGACCCATTACTGTTCAACACACTGTCTAACTTAAGCTTCTCACATAACACAGTAAAATGGTTTCAGAGCTACCTCAAGGATCATAAACAAGCAGTGAAATGGTCCAACAAACTCTCACCCTTTCCCCACAACCCTACTGGAGTCCCCCATGGCTATATCCTAGGACCCCTACTCTTCAACATTTTCACAAACAACCTTCACACTGCCTCTCACCCTGTGACTTTGATTCAATATGCTGATGATTCCAACATAATCTGCACTGCTCAATCACTACCAGAACTACTCTCAAAAACTCAACAGTCCTTTACAGCATTGAATCCTGGCTAAGAAATGTCCAACTCTTTCTTAATCCAAATAAAACAAAACTAGTACTCTTTCATCCCCAAAACACCTCCCCTGTCACTGATCATTTCAACATCCTTGCATCTGACAACACTGCCATAGAAATAGTGCAGGAAACCAAACTTCTAGGTGTTATCATTGACAATAAACTTTCATTTGAGCCCCATATACAGCAACATATAAAGAAAACTCATCAAAAACTGGGACTCTTATATAGAAACAAACATTATTTTACTGCAGCAACCAAAACTACCCTTGCAAAAACATTTTTACTTCCCTCTCTTCTGTATGGTGCCCCTATCTTAACTAACTTACATAATTCTACCCTATGCAATTTGGAACAGTGCTACAACAAAGTTGCAAAGTTTGCCACAAACTCTAAATATCACAAACACTACTGTAAACCACTCCTAGAATTAAACTGTGTTGAACTACCCAACCAACTTGCCTTTATTCAGCTATCCACCTTGCACAACCTTATTTTCAAGCCTACTGCCTGCCCTATCAATCTAGCCGCACCTTACACACCAAATCAATCCCTACGATCAGAAGACAAAAATCTCTTAGCTATCTCAAAACCCACAAGAAAAGCTGATCACTCTCTGTATTCATACTCTGTCTCTATATATTGGAATTCACTACCTCTAGCTACCAGGTTTATTCTTGGCCTAACCCACTTCAAAGCCTCTTTAAAAAATTATCTCAAAAATACATGGGTCTGCCCCTGCATAAACCCTGCCTAATGCTCAGGTCTTCTTCTCTCACATTTCAATCCCTCACAGACTGCAAGATCCTAAAGCTCTTCTAACTCCTTCTCTCCTTCTAAACCATATCCTTAAGCTACTGCTCAGGCTTTATTGCTTCGATGTCTTCTTAACTCTCTCTCTCGCTATATGTCTGCATCATTAACTTTCTGGCTGCTATTTCTACATCATGTATGATGAGAGTGACTATTATCGTCTGTAATGTTTTAACTGTATAGAACTGCTTAGATGTGTAGTAATATATTACAACATATTGTAGCAGTTTGTTCTTTCAGCTCATTTTTTGTATAGTATTTCTAATGTAATCTTTATTGTATTGGATTATACGGTATTTGTATTGTACTGTATGTGGAGCTTTTCTCCCCGGGCCTGTGCTGAAAATGGGTTCTGTAGACCCAGTCAGACCACCCCACTAAACAAATGTCAAATAAATAAATAAATAAATAAATAAATAAATAATTGGTATGATATTCAAGAAAATTTGGCTTTATTTGCAGTTGATATTATTTTGTACCTGATAAAACCAGAAAAGGATATTGCAGTATTTCAGCATTGTGGAACATTCTGAGACAGTTCTGTTTTTTTTTTCAGGGTATAAAATTAATGAAGATAAAAGTTATGACTATGGCTTAAACTACATACCTGCACATGAATTCATTCAGCAATACCCATACTTAAGGGAACATGATAAAATGAAATACTTAGGAGTATGGGTTAAAACAGACATGTTATAGCAGTTAAGGGTATGTGGGAAGTAAATAAACAAAAGATAATACAAAAATTGAGATACTGGAAGCTCTTGCCCATCAATATGGATAGCAACATGCAAGCAGTTAAAATGTTTTTAGTCCCTTTACTTTAATGCACAGTTCAGGCAGGACAAGTTGTGGATAATAATTAATAAAGAGTTTAAGGATTTTATTTGGAGGGGGAAGAGGGCAAGAGTCAAGTGGGTTTAGGTTTACCTGATTTGAAGGGATATTTTATAGCTATACAGTTAAGGCTCTCATACATAACAGAAGCAGAAAGCTACAGTTCAAAGTGGAAAGGGATGATGATGAAGTGGGGAGGGGGACAAGAAATGAAAGAGTGAGATTTTAGATGCAGATCCTTAAGGAGAGTAAGAACAATCATGCAGAATATTATCATCATAAAGTAGCATAAAGTATACTAAGAACTAAGCCAAGATGGGAATGCAGAAAGGAGATTCTGCCAATAGGGGTGACTGCAATTAGGAGTACAGAGGATAGGCAACAGGGGGATGGAGTTTTCTGGAGGAAGCTGGCAAACAAACCAAGGTATTGGGAACAAATAATTAGAGAAGGAAAGGTAATACAATGGAAAGAGGCCAAGAAGACAGTTGGCCTGTATGCTAGAGATTGCCTTCCCTATCAGGGACTGATATCAGAGTATAAGTAAAGAAAAAGGGATAGGGGAATCCTTAGTGAAAGACTTGCACTGGTTGAGTTTTTAGTTAAATCTAGAACAGAAGCTGCTGTTAAAAAAGGGACAATTAGTAGGGCATATAACATATTGCACAATAACTATAGGAATCAATCAGAGGAGATCAAAAAATATTGGGAAGAGACGTTAGATAAGTAATTGACAAAGAAACAATGTGAGGACACATATGGCTCCCAAATATGAAAACATGTCTAGACGATTTAGGATTTTTGCCTGGAAGTGTTTTCATAGGTACCTTTACACCCAAAGCAGACTTGAAAAAAATTTCCTCAACTAGATGGCGAATGTTGGAGGTGTATAGGGGAAGAAATAGGTGCCTGAGAGCATATGTTTTTGGAGTGTAATGAGTTGGCAGACTTTAAAAATTCCCTACAGAGTTCTCTGTCTTGAATACTGGGTGAGCAAATGAGTGTAACTAAGGAAATTATTATTATTTTTTTAACTGGGATACAGGATCTGAATTGCCTAGACATAGTAAGACCTTGTTAAGTTTAATTCTGGTGGCTTCCAAAAAAGCAATTACTAGAAAATGGAAATCAAAGTCAAAATCAACCATGCTTACTTGAAGTGGTGAATATTGTAGCGGAGATACAGGAAGTGGGATCTTCAGAAAAGGGTAGAAATAGATTACATAGAAAACATGGAAATTATGGAAGCAATATATGCAGAAAAATATTTTGGAGGAGGAATGAGGTTTAAGGGAAGGCAGGAATTTAACACTTTATATAATATTGGAGTGATTATATTGTATAGAAAATATATCTAATGTATAATGTTTGCAAATGTGAACTTGTTAATATGGTTTGATTTATTTTATATAAATGTCAGTTTGCCTGTATCACAAGTGATAATTCAATGAAGATGTTTTTTTTTTTTAATATTCAAGATTCATTACAATGAACAAGAAAAATGTGAAAGGAGGCTGTGGATTATATCATGGTGTGAGACTTTTTACAGACACAAGCGTAACTTTTTCAGCATGTTAAAAAGCAATGCTTAAACATATGTTTCAGTAACAGCAAAAATGTGCACCTTTTCTACAACGTACTGAGATGTTTTCCCTCATCCCAACTTTTTTTCAAATGTGGTGTATACTACATTTCACATAATGATACACAATGAATTAATTGTGTTTGAATAAGTAAGTTATTGAAATGGTGTGCAGCACAGGCCCATGAGTATTTGTGGATAGGACCCTGCACACATTAAAGGAGAGACTCAGACAGAAATGAAGTAAAATTATATGACACAAGTTAAAAAACCCTTCTGGTGCTTATTCTTGGAAATGCACGAGGGAGATATTAACCACTTAATTTATACTTGCAAGGCAAACTTTTTCTGAATTATACTATGAGTTGCCCTAACCTATGTTAAAATGTAGAGAAACTGCACAGACTGCAGTCCTACTACCTTCAGGGTTAGACAGAGGTACTTAAGATATTTACATTTCTGATACAAGCCTTTGCTTACACCAAAACATATGTAAACCTGACATATACCTTTAAAAGACACTGTATTTTTATGTAGTGAAGTATTGTACTAGTCATATATATGCTGATTTGTTTTGTATAATAAATGTATATTAGCTGAAATATACCAAAGATATTCCTTATTAGCTCTGGAGGTTGTGAGTTTTTCACATATAGCTATATTGAATGAGTATTATGTTTAATACATAGTATCTGTCATTGCATTTTTTTAACTTTTAACATTATAGCAAGGCAAAGAATACTGAAACAATCCACCTTGCTTGGTATTTATATTCATATTTCATATTGCTAGGTATTTGTATTGTTTTTAATTTTGCATAAACTATTCATAGCATTATCTCATGCTCATCACTTTGCATAGGATGTATCCTAGGTCACTTAGCTTGCTTATACTTGCTTTGCACAGGATGTATCCTAGGTCACGTATCTTGCTGGTATGTGCTTTGCATAGGATGTATCCTAGGTCATGTATCTTGCTGGTACGTGCTTTGCATGGGATGTATCCTAGGTCACTTATCTTGCTGGTATGTGCTTTGCATAGGATGTGTCCTAGGTTACTTATCTCACTGGTACGTGCTTTGCATAGGATGTATCCTAGGTCACATATCTTACTGGTACATGCTTTGCATAGGATGTATCCTAGGTTACTTATCTCGCTGGTACGTGCTTTGCATAGGATGTAGCCTAGGTCACATATCTTGCTGGTACATGCTTTGCATAGGATTCATCCTAGGTTACTATCTTGCTGGTACGTGTTTTGCATAGGATATATCCTAGGTCACTTATCTCACTAGTATGTGCTTTGCATAGGATTTATCCTAGGTCGCTTATCTCACTGGTATGTGCTTTGAGTAGGATGTATCCTAGGTCACTTATCTTGTGGGTATGTGTACAGTTTTATTCCATTCTGTTTGGCCTCTTTCTTTGATACCCATCTCTTTACATTTTGACATTCTTAATGAACCGTTATACTAAATAAGACAGCATTCCCAAAGACCCAATGACATCTGACAGAAGGGGAAATGACAGAATTCAACACATCACCTACTTTTACAAAACTGCACACATTTACATATGTATTTTCCAAAGAAAAACTTGTCTGAAGTTTCTGTCTGGAGGCTATGTCGTGCATAAAGTCCATAGTACTGTAGTTTCATTCTGATGTGCTTAGCCTTATAGTAGGAGAAGTTCCATATGTTTCTGAGGAAAATCAAATGCGGCTTATTTACTAAGTCTGTCTGACCTGTAATTAAGAATATATATATATATATATATATATATATATATATATATATATATATATATATATATATATATATATATATATATATATTGGTAGGGGAGGTTTAAGGGGTTTCCACCTTGCAAAAATATTTTCAGATAAATTATTTTTAGTCATTTGCTTTCTGTAAAAATACCATTAGACCTTTAGGCATTCAGTTTAACTAAGTACAACAGCTATACTCAACTTAATTGTTACTGCATTCTAAATATCTATCTAATGAGTTGCTTTCCTTTTATTACAGCCATGTATACCTTTCCTTACTGAGCTGGTGATCATTTGCAGAGCAAAACTCCTTTGAAAAATATTTCTTTTATATGCTTGTCATGTGTACTGGTAATAAAATGACCACATATAACAAATCAGTTGACCACATTACACAACTGAGGGCTCTTTGAAGATCTAGGTTCATTGACCTCAGAACACAGCATGCTATGTACTATTGCTATGTTTTCTTTCATTTAACAAGTAACATATCGAACCTTTGCAGATGTGGATTTAAGATTTCAAAACATAAATAACTTATCTTTATATGCAATTGCTATATTTTAAGATGCAGACTCATGCATACTGGTAGCCTAATGCTTGGTAATTTATATTTATTTTCAGCCCAGTCCTACTGAGTTCAAGGTTCACAGGCAGTTTTCACACCAAACTCATTTACTTCTCTTTTGTGGGTCATGCTAGCTCTGCATAATCACATTTGCAGACAGGGTCACCCAGTGCCAGGAAGAATACCACTGCGTATTGGCTTGGGTCTGCCCGTGGTGATAAAAGTTAGGAAAGGCAAAGTTGGGTCTGCTAGCATGATACTACAGACAGTTTTATTTTTAAAGTTGCTTACCATTGTTTACTAGGATGTAACTAGAAATAGCAGGCATGCTTCTGTTTGCATTTTATCTACTGCACATCTGCGCAGTACCAGCAGCAAATAAGGGTGGCTGAATGGGGATTCTCCCAACCCCTGGTCTGAGTCTTCCTTGGAACCTTGTGGCTATACTTTCAGCTCCCAAGCAAGGGAAACTGTATGGCACCAGATGCAGTAGTCAGTCCCAGGACTGCAATGATGTAGGTGGACATCCATCTCCCATGTGAGTGGGCTGATTATCTCAGAGTTACACAGTAAAGGACTGGGAGGCTTAAGTTTCTAGGGAAATGTCTTTAGTGGATACAACTAAATGGAATTTTAAAGTTGTAAGTAGATATGCCACTTCTGAAAAATGTGTGTGTGTGTGTGTGTGTGTGTGTGTGTGTGTGTGTGTGTGTGTGTGTGTGTGTGTGGTATGTGGTTGTTTGGGTGTCTGTGTGGTTATGAGTGTGTGGGTGTGTGTTGGTGTGTGTGTCTGTGGGGTGTGTGTGTGTGTGTGTGTGTGTGTGTGTGTGTGTGTGTGTGTGTGTGTGTGTGTGTGTGTGTGTGTGTGAGTGTGTGTGTATGAGTGTGTGGGTGTATGTGTGTGTGCATGTGGGTGTGGGTGCGTATGTTTGTGTGTGTGCATGTCTGTGTGTTTATAAGTGTGTGTGTGTGTCTATGCGTGTGTGTGCATATATATATGTGTGTGTGTGTGTGTGTGTGTGTGTGTGTGTGTGTGTGTGTGTGTGTGTGTGTGTGTGTGTGTGTGTGTGTGTGGTTATGTGTGGGTGTTTGGGTGTCTGTGGGTGTGTGTGCATGTGTATGTGGTTATGAGTGTGTGTGTGTGTGTGTGTGTCTGTGGGTGTGTGTGTGTGTGTGTGTGTGTGTGTGTGTGTATGTGTGTGTGTGTGTGTGTGTGTGTGTTCGCATGTGTGCGTGCGTGTGTGTGTATGTGTGCATGGCTGTGTGTTTATGAGTGTATGGGTGTGTGTGTGTGTGTGTGTGTGCGTGTAAGTGCGTGTGTTTGTGCATGTCTGTGTGTTTATAAGTGTGTGTCTATGGGTGTGTGTGGGTATATGTGAGTGTGTGTGTGTGTGTGTGTGTGTGTGTGTGTGTGTGTGTGTGTGTGCCTGTGTGTGTGTGTGTGTGTGTGTGTGTGTGTGTGTGTGTGTGTGTGTATGTGGGCGTGTGTTTAGGCGTGTTTGGTGTGTGTGTGTGTGTGTGTGTGTGTGTGTGTGTGTGTGTGTGTGTGTTGGGGGGATTCAGAGCATTAACCTATTCTCCCCAGTGCTATATAGCCTTTCCACCTTTTCCAGTACAAGTTGCCCGAGGAAGTGGAAAAGGCAGCAATATGAAGTACAGCTCAAAAAGGGGTAACAATGTAAAGAAAAAATGTTGGCAGTGACTAAATTTGTGAGAGATGGCTTTGTCTGTTGATGCTCCAAAACTATGAAAAGGTTGAATAAGTGTGGATTTAAGCAGTGAATCAAACCAAATCTGATAGCGGAAATGTTTTGATGGGAGCCTGTTAGTAAAATGTCCCAAGTATTCTGTCTGGTGCATCTGCCATTTATCATGTGTACAATAAACATCATGCTGTGATGGCTGCTGCCGAGTCATACTATTCAGCTTAATGAATTAGATACAGCCGAGCTGGTAATAAAGAGTATACAAAAAGGGAGAATTGTACCCTTTTGCCATCTACCTTTCATATGCTGCTGTTATGATGACTGTTTTAAATTTGCAAACTGAAACAAACCTTTTTTTTTCTGCAGCAATGTGATTTTCCCTACTGAATTAATCTCTAAACTTTGTACACTAGCTTTTTGATGTTATCACAGATTAGGTATGGGTTAGCAGATGTAGCTGTGGCATGTCTCCACCACCACCGTAACAGGTACAAGCATGCAAAATCTGAAGGTAATGCTACTCAATGCTAGAAGTCTAAACCTCAAAATGCACTCTCTCGAGGCACTCCTAAAAATGGAGAACATCGATATCTGTGCAGTAACTGAGACCTGGTTCAAGGTTCCAGAGAGCACCCCTGCAATACCAGGCTACAACTCTTACCACACTTTTCGGCCACCAAAGCAGGACTGAAACACTAAAGGTGGAGGAGTGTCAATATTCACCAAGGATATTCACACCACCAGGCTAGTTGCCCAACACAATGCGTCTGAAATTCTCCAGGTGCAACTAACACTAGGTAAGACTGCAATCCAAATTGTAGCTTGCTACAGATCCCCCACCATACCCCAAGATTTTCACTACACCTTTCTAAACATACTGGAAAATATTAAGATAGAACCAAACACCCTAATACTGGGTGATTTTAACTACTCTGCCAGTAACTGGGAAAGCTACTCATGTACCAACACCTTTGCCCAACGGTTCTTGGAATTCATAAATTCCAACGCCCTGGATCAACTAATCCATAGTCCCACCAGGGGCTCCAATATCCTAGACCTGGTCATTACCAACATGGGAAATCGATGCTCCACACCTATGGTCACCCCCTCGTTAGTCACGTCTGACCATAAGCTAATCACCCTTAACATCCACATCCCACCCCCCAGTACGGAAACCTCCATAAAAAACATCTCCAAAGCCAACTTCATGCTACTCAAGTCAGAAGTGACAAACTTCATGACACCCATGCAGGCAGGAGCTGAAAGTTCAACTGCTGAATCCTACACTAAGGCACTGTACGAGCACATCCACTCATGCATAAATCGTGCCATCCCAAATAGAACCAAGATGCTCTCATCCAAAAAAAGAAGCCAATCTGGTGGTCCCCTGCCATAAACAAACTTTACAACAAAAGGAAGAAACTGTTGCAGAAAAGAGGAAAATCCCTGGATGCAAAAAACTTCCTTACCAGCCTCAGTAAGAAACTGAGATCCCTCATAAAATCCTCCAAAGCTAGTTACGAAAATAAAATTGCCAAAGATTCCAAAGACAACAACAAGGCATTCTATAACTATGTCAAGAATCTAAATGGCAATGCTCAGATCTGCTCTGAACTAAAACAGAATGGCATTAAATATACTGATCCCAAGGATATTGCCAATATCCTGGCAAATCGATTTTTTGCCAACTTCACCCCCCTCTCACCCCCTAAATGGCCCATCTCAATATCGGAAGATTGCCAAATTCTGGTAATAACGGCCACACAGGTAAAAAAACACACTCTCCAAAGCTAAGAATACAGCATCCATGGGATCAGATGACATCCCGGGCTGTGTACTACATGAACTACAATATGAACTGGCACCTCACCTAAGTGTCATGTTTAGTCATAGCCTCACCTCAGGTTTCGTGCACACTGAGTGGCGCACAGCTACAGTTATCCCACTCCACAAGGGGGGAATCCACCTTGGATCCCGGAAACTACCGTCCCATCAGTCTGACAAGCCTTATCTGCAAGGCCATGGAGCGTATTATCATGGAACTTATAAACAAAGACATTGGCAACCTTCAAACACTGGACCCCACCCAGTTTGGGTTCGTGAAGGGCCGATCTTGTCTCCTGAACTTGACTGACTTCTTCGAATCAGTCTCCAGAGCCATGGACAAGGTTAAGGTGGTCCACACAGCCTATCTAGACCTTGCCAAGGCCTTTGACACCACCCCCCACTCTGGAATCATAGATAAACTTACTAAGCTGGGTATTAATCCCTACGTCACCCAATGGGTTGCTAACTGGCTTACTGATAGAACCCACACTGTAAAAGTAGCCGACTCCAAATCCAACTCCAGACAAGTGACAAGTGGAGTACCTCAGGGTTCAGTCCTGGGACCGCTCTTGTTTGGCATCTACTTCTCTGAAGTACAGGCCAACACTAAGGGACTTTGGATAACAAAGTTTGCAGATGACTGCAAACTGGGAGCCATTATTGAATCCCCAAATGATGTGGATACTCTACAAAAGGGCGTTACAGAAACAGATGCTTGGTGCCAGAGCCATGGGCTCAAGCTCAATGCCAAGAAATGTATAGTTATCCCCTGTGGGAAAAAACATGCATCCGTGAATTACCATATAGGTGGCAGTACACTAAACACCGAAAGTTTGATAAGAGACTTAGGAACATACGTGGACAGTGGTCTCACCTTCGATAACCACATCGCCACAACAGTCAGGAAATACTTCTATGTGGCACACCTCATCACTAAGGGCTTTTCATCCAGAAAAAAGGAGGTCATTGTCCCACTGTACTCATCCCTCATTAGACCCATTATAGAATACAATGCCCCGTTTGGTATGTACCTCTCAAGACATCTGCAACAACTGGAAAGGCCACAGAAATACCTCACTAAAAGAATCACAGGCCTAAAGCAGATGCCCTTTGCTGACTGCCTTAAAAAACTCCAGCTATACTCTGTTGCATATCGTCTACTCAGAGGCGATCTTTGCTTAACATACAAGGCCATGTCAAACCCAGAGCTGTTGGACATGTTACACTTAAAGAAATCCCAATCCCTCAGAGCCACACGCTCCAGGGATCTAAACCTTGTCATCACAATAAACAAAACATGCTGGAGGGATAGGTTCCTGACCCAGAGACTCCCCAGACTCTGGAATAGATTGCCCATACATGTCAAGCAGAGTGCCTCTTTGGTCCTCTTCAAAAGGAACCTTGACGATTGGATGGGAGAAATGAAATTCACCCCGGGGATCACATCAGTCGCCCTGCTAGACAGGGGTCCAGGGAAGTAAATAGTGTGGGAAGAAATAGCCAGGGAATTGTTATGGCTAGGCTTGTATAGGCCCTAGGGCTGATAGCCTAGTACCAACCTATGAACCTATGAGCCTATGAACTGTTGGTGTCCCCACTACTCAGAGTCTTTACCAAGGCATATTGTGAAAACACTATGCAACATTTTCTTTAGGATGATTCTACTTTGTTGCTCTGCAATGATTATTGCATAGTACAACAATTCACAGATAACTATATAACACAAGACCCAATTCAGCATAGTGTATAAAATGCGTAAGTGTACACAGCAATTTAGCTGTACGCAAATGTAGTTTGGGACAAACTATTTTGTCCCAGTCTCATGAGAAAAGAGTAAAGGAGGGATATAGATTAGAGATTAATGGGAGGCTTTGCATGTAGGTTAGTTAGTGTGATGGTAGGATGAAAGAGTTAAAGGGAATTGGAGAAGTTAAAGGAAGTGATGTAAGAGGAGGGAGGGAGGGACTCCTAGTAGGCTTAAGTGGTAAGACTTAGGGGAAGAAGGTACATTTTGGCGTGAGTTGGTGGCCCTCCCACCCTCCCGTTTTGATTTGGATGGAAGAATTTTGGGTTGTTTAAGGCAGAGAAGAGGGACAGGATTGTCCTCTTCTGTTCCCCCTGTAAGGAAGGTGGTTATTCATTGGTTAATGGTTGTTTGGTCAGGAGGTGAGCAGGTACACTGCCTATTAATTGTGGTGGGCAAGCAGGTATGCTGCCCTGGTGGAGGAGGTATCAGGGTGAGCAGGTACACTGCCCTGAGGTATAATTGCCTAGGGTGAGTAGTTACGCTGCACTGGGGATCGTTGTTGATGAAGATAATTGATGTTGTTTTGTGTGCCTAAAGTTCATTATGTGATAATATTCAATAAAGGTCATCAAATGGCTTTATGTGTGTGGTGTGGTTTATTTATAGGGGGGCCGGGACAAAAACACTTATTTCAATCTCTGCAGGTGTGCTGTATGGGTCGTGTGTTTTCTATCAGTTTTCATTAAATTACATTCTGTTCAAGTGATCCTGCCTTACATAGAGAAAGCAGTGCTCCTAAAAGTTTTAGATATTGCATATACCACTTCAATAAAAGAAAAATAGTCTGAAGTTAAGACTCTGAGCAAAAGTATTAATAAATTCCAGTGAAATTTTGTTTATCCCAGAATAATCTTTTAATATATGATTCTACTGCAGCTCTGAGGTGAGTTTGGGCACCTTCAAACTACAGCCAATATTCTTTGAAGCAAAGAAAACTGGTACACAGTAATGGAGGTTCTAATCAATAGCCAGATGGCTGGAAGAAGTTCAGGCAGAGGTCTGTCCAGTATGATGACAGTCCATCTGTAATAAGACTCTACCCAATCTTAGTGTAGAAAAATCCATTAGTGGAATATATTTAAAACACACCCTGAGCAATTGAGATATAATGTACTCCTAAATCCAGTAGTGAACATTAAAGGGTTCAGTCAGGATCAGACATCCATAGAATCAAACTGAAGTGGCCTCAGTACATGACTTCTGTTCTATGATAGGGGAAATTTCTCAACAACTTCATGGCTCTCTAAACAGAATTCTTTTTTTCAGATCTTTGCAAGTGCATTACCATCTTTCCAAAATGTATCCTGAAACAGGGGCATATAAAAACATTTCCAAGCTTTTGCATTTCTCAAGATCAGGATTTATTAATAAACCTATAGTTGTTTAGTTTGTTGTTTAAGTGTGTCCCTATTTGTGCCCTCCAAACAAATGGCTAGACAGACCATCCTACTAGTTAGGCAAAATAATTTTTTTGAGGGCAGTTTTGAATCTGAAATTTTAATGAAACTGAACAACATGAGAAGGCTGTTAACCCATCCAGCCAAGCAGAGTTCAGTAAGAAGTTGAATCAACTTCAGCTAACCTATAAATAAGATAATTAGTTATTGGCTATTTACTGCTAAAACAGTTTCTTTTTTATTCATTGTAAGCAATGCAATAGCACACCTAAGTGTATAACTTAAGTTATTCGTAACCTATTAAAATCTTGATCTGAGGACATTTTCTTCAGTAAATTGCTTTTATAGACGCAAAACAATGATTCTGCAGGTGTGATTGTACAGGTTTTGTTAAACTTATTAAATGGTTATTAATAATATTGTTTAATTATAAAGCATTGTTTTACTTACTTGGTGCAGTTAGAAACAAAGTCTGCTTGACTGAGTTTCTTTGCATGGAGGTAAACTGGTTGTTCTTTAGTTTGTTTTTGGGTTGGGCTGAAGTGACTGTTACTTGCTTTTGCTTTGCTTTATATTGTTTACGTTCATAGCATGGTGCCACTTTTGTGTGCACTTCATGGGAGTACCAAGCACCATCTTGAATATTATCTACCCATGGGCTAGCAGATTAAACCTCCCTGATTGGCTACTATTTTTCTAACCATAGTGTACTGTTATTTTCCCCTTTTGCCATTCTAAAGGCCAACATTTGACAATTGTTCAACTGATTAAGTAAGCAATATCATATGATCTATGCATACTATAGAGATATTGAAGTACATTTACAGTTGCTTGAATGACTACATAATTTTAAGTATCTATGCATTTTTAGATTTGACAGAAATTATATCACTACATAAGAGTATTTGAATTTATAAAGGGGACTACTGTTTAAATGTTCATTTAACACCATGACTAATTATCTTATTCCAACCATTTGTTTGTGGTAGGAGTTAGTATATCATTGGAATAGTCTTAATTTTATGATTTGGTGTTTAAAATATTGCAATAATTGATAACAAGACAAATATAACAGAGTAGTTATATTGCTTAAAGCGTATGGCACTTTCAGAAGCATCTTTGTTTTACAACTGATTTCTCATTATACTTCTGATGTTAAAGGTGCAAGTGATTTTGTAAAAAAATAAGATGATAGTGTGCCGACAGATTTTTTTAGTTCCACAGTTTACTCAGATTTTGTCAATAACTACACCCACAGAATGATGTCATGGTAGGTATTGGGCAATGATTTAGGTGCAACTACCAAGCATTATGGATAAGCAAAACAGCTTACATTTTTATTGTAGCAGCCTCTTACTTACATTGTGATTTCACTACTTCATGTTCACACTTGTTCCATCTGCAGGAATTTGTTGGCAATCTGTGGAAGTAATAAACTGCTACAGATCCACTTAGCATGGTGAAAGTACTGTAGTCCACATTTCTGGAGTGTACCTCATTACGAGGAACGTACCTCATTTGCGGTCTTAAAAAAAATCATGTTCCTCAAAGTTCCACATTGAAAGGGTCTGTCACACATTTAATGTTAGGAATTTTTTAACTGATATTCATGGTAAATTAAAATAAATCATATTAATTCATTAGAAGATATTCTTTGTATGTAAAGCCAGCATATTTAACCATCCTATGACCTTCCTGGTTGAAGTTGTTAGTAAGCCATTAGTATATGTTCCACATTTTGCCCATTCGTTCCACATTAAAAGACTAGTGTTCCTCATATTGCAGATGGAAGGTTGAGAGCTATGCTGTAGCCTGTGCATTAATGTAGACAGTGAGACATTGTGGGTTCAGTCCTTTTTCATGTCATGGCAGAGATTTTCAGCTTTGAGGGGGAAAAAAATCAAGGTTCTCTCCTTATCAACAAAATAAAATGCAAAAACAACACAGTTTTTTTGCATCAAAAACTGTATATTCCCGCTGGTACAGGACTTGACATGTAGCAATATGGGGCAGTAGCTAATGCTAACTAGCCATGTGCTTTCCCTCTGAAATGCCTGAAACTCACAATTTATGCAGTCAAGCAATTAAGGAAATCTGTATAAATTACCACTGTAGGAAGAAAAAATGAATTCTGTCAAAAGATGGTGGCCAGCCATTCACTCCAATGGAAACAGCCATGGTGCAGGTAGGTTCAGGGATGGGATGAGAGGGGATTAGTGCATGTATTTGTGTGTGTGTGTGTGTGTGTGTGTGTGTGTGTGTGTGTGTGTGTGTGTGTGTGTGTGTGTGTGTGTGTGTGTGTGTGTGTGTGTGTGTGTGTGTGTGTGTGTGTGTGTGTGTGTGTGTGTGTGTGTGTGTGTGTGTGTGTGTCTCCATGGAGGCATGAATGAAGCTGAATGAATGCTTATGTAAATGTGTGTGTGCACTTGCATACATGGTTGCCGGAACATGTGAGTGTGTGTTTTTGCATGCGTGTGTGTGTCTCAATAGAGGCATGAATGAAGCTGAATGAATTCTTATGTATATGTATGTGTGCACTTGTGTACATGGTTGCCTGAATGTGTGAGTGTGTGTTTATGTGTGTGTGTGTGTCTTTGCGCATGACCACATGGGTGCCTGAATGGGTATATGTGTGAGTATGTGTCTGCCTAGGTGGTCACTCTAAGGGGATAGTTAGGGAATCAAGGGTCTTGATGTATGCATGTGTGCATAGGTACCTAAATGTGTGTGTGCCTATGTGTGTGTGTTGGGGGGGGGAGTTCATTAAGAAGTCTGAAAACAAATTCAAATAACCTTTAACCTTTGAACTACATAACTAAGGAAATCATTTATTGGCTGTTTCCAGACTTTTATTTGGGTGTGAGCATAATTTTGTTAGTAATGTCTACCGAAATGCTGGACTGGCAGTACAAAAAACTAAGCAGTAGGTAGTAAGAAACATATTTACACAAACTAATAATCATTCAGGTGTGGTAATCATGTATTACTTTAAAATTTTCACCTTCAGATCCTCCATATTGAATCACTGTTTTTGCTGATACCCAACCTCCTTGCTGTTCTCAAGACCAACATTTACTGCTAAACTTATTCAAATGATTGTTTAACTGGGTGACTAGATGAATCTACAATTAGATATGTTGCATACTATATTTTCTTTACATTGTTACTGTTTCTAAGCTTATCTAAGCTATGCATAACCTGGAGGTATTTCAGTTTGTTTATTGCTACTTGACTGACAGTACGATCGATTTAAGCTATTTATGCATTTTATACAACTATGTCAGTACACCCAGTATTTGAACTTAGAATATGGGATGTTATTTAAATGTTCAGTTACAACTTCTTGACTGATTGGCTTATTCTGACTCTGCATTTAAAGATTTTAAATGGTTTGTGTATGTCTATATGTAGATTTGTGTAGCTCATGCACTATTTTAGCTACTTGTGTGTTTGGTAATAAAAAAGGCTGTTTTTTCTTAGTAATATTCACAATCTGCTTACTGGCTGTGTTGTATATAGTAACAAATCATAAACTTTGAGTCCCTTTAGCAGAACTCAAAATAGATAAAGATGACGCTGTACAGGTGCTTGTATAATTAGTAGCTTGTGATACACTTTGTTGAAAAAAAGTGAGTTGTGTAACTACCACTAGCCTGATCTCCTTTAACTACATAGCTCTTCCAACACCTAATCACATAAAACTGTATAGCCTATCAGAACCCTAACCTTAATCCTAAAACTTCCATCCAGTTCCCAAAGTGAGTGCTCGGTCCCTTATGTAAAAACTCCACTACCTTTTCCTAACCCTAAAGTTTCCAATCACTCCCTAAATCTAAAACTCTATTCCCCTCCAAACCTAAATTCTCTGATCCCTTTCTAATCTTAAAACTCCCTTACCACTCTGCAAACCTAAAAGTCCCTTTTCACTCAGTATCCCTAAAATCTACCTGTCCATCCCTAACCCTAAAACTCTTCCTTCTGCTTCTCCGCTATAGCTGTTGCACTTACCTCACTGGAACTGGAATAATGTGTCGAGTAAGGTGTGTCAGTGTACATGTGCTACAAGAAGCTTGAGTCCCTGGCTTTGAGACAATGTTTTTTGAGCACTTGTAGCAGAACTATTTTCTATCTGTTCTGCAATGTGAGAACCTGCGCCTTTGTAACATCCAACATCTTAGGTGTATAACCCCTGTTGATACAATTCACTGACTTTTCTTGTTTTAGTTGCTACTTCACAACTGTCATAGACTGCCCTTTAGAAGTTTGCCTAACCTCATAATTAAGACGGTGACTATTACTAATGCATTGTTAGATGCTACAACCTTCCAATACATTTTAGAAGCTAAAAAGTCTTCTATATAAACAACTATCGAAAATGGTATGGCAATACTTGTTTTTTCTACTGCCAGTCCAGGATTTCATTACTATGTAATTCAGAGAAATGTTTACTGACAATAATGAGGATGATCTGAAAAAACTGAAAAAGATTAGTGTCAGACAAGATACAACTGTAATAAAGTGTTTTCATTTTAAAATCAAGCACTGCTGAAGTATATTATTTTTTAATCACAAAACTGTAGTATAAACACTGGTATAACACTGGCACAAAAATAAATAAAGGGAAAAAGCAAAATAAAATATTAATTAAAAGAATAATAAAAAAGACACTATAGTTAATTTAGTATTATCTTACACATCTTTCTGCAGGTGAACAAATTAAAAAAGCAGTGGCAACTTTAAGTATATTGCAAAAATACACTACACTTCATGCAGCACCATTATCCATATTATGAGTGACGCTGTCTACTACTTTGTACAAATGACTAAATGTATATAAAGAAAAATAAATAAACAATTAAACAAAACCAAGAGACTAAAAGTAAAAAATATATATATATATACACTTTCTAGCAGTCTTCAAATGAGCATAATGGTATATTGAAAAGTGCACGGTATAAGTAATGCAGTGCTGTCACTCACTTATGTGGGCATGAGCTCTAAGTCCCATTAACTCATTTCCTGTAATGTTAATTATCCCTACCAGAACCCTTATCATAACTCTAAAAACTCCCACCCAGTGCTAAACGCTTTCCCCTCCCATTCCAGATGGCTCCATAACCCTAAAAATCCCATTCCCCCCTTCCATTCCCTATAGCTCCCTAAACCTACAATCCCCATCCTCTTCTCTAACCCTTAAGCCGCTATCACTCCCAAAATCTACAGTTTCCCTTTCCTCTCCCTAAACCTAAAACTAAAATTCCCTTCCCCCTCCCATCCACTATCACTCCCTAAACATAAAATCCCTGACCCCTTCCCTAACCCTAAAGTCCCTACTTCACTCCTTGTCCCCCTCTCTAAACCTAAAAGCACAATCCTGGCTCCCCTTCCCCTTTTATCTGATCCTTGACAAGCAGTCACTTACATCTGCCTCTTAGAATGTGAACAGATGGTGTGACAGCTGCGTCATTGAATTCACATTTGAGTTCGTGCGAGAGCAGCTGGTCAGTGGTCAGACGCAATTACAGCCATTCAAGTCTTGGCTCTGAGTTCCTGGAATATGAGCCGCTGGGGCTTGAGTATCTGTAGAACACATGCTGCCTTCTAATACCATGCATAAGTAACTAGACACATGCAGGATGGCAAATTGAAATAAATCAAGAAAACACAAAAACAGTTAATTAGAACTATCTTGCAAAACTTTCTGCATTTGAATATCTAAAAGAAATAAGTGGCACCTTGATAAGCATACACCATTAGGACAAGATACTTACACTACAGTACTTTTGTTTAATGGTAAGACACCACTATAGTCAAGTTATTGTATTAAATCTTTAACTAACCCTTATGCCGTGTATAACGCTGGTCTAATTTTTCAAAGTAACTAATTAGAAAATATGTCCACACAAAATGAGAAAAACATTTATTTTATAAACTTTTATAAGCTTTTAAATATAAAAGTAGTATACTTCCTATTGTATGTACCTATCATCTGATATAAACTTTACTATAAATAAGACAGGCAAAACTATATCACTAACAGGTATGCAGAAAACAAAAATGGAGCAGGCAGAAAGAAATAAATTAGAGTGACACATCAAAGAAGAAGAGTCACACCAAATGAAACTACAAGTAAATTACATTTGAATCGCACAGGAACAATATAATACACTATGAGGCCTTATAAACCCACTTGTTTTCTTTTCAGATATGTATCTCTTTTGGTGTCTTCTCTGTTGTTCTTTCATTTTATGGTGACTGTCATATGTAACACTGGTGCCAGATATGGATGAGTTTGTTTTATTTTACCCTGAATACATAACAAAGGTACCCTTAGAACCCACCAATAGTACTCTGCTATCATATAAGCTGACAGTATACCGCTGACAAGGCATTTATGCTGCAGTATTATAATGCGGGACAACACAATGTCCTATCAGGTTTTACAATAAAACCAAATGTTTCTTTTTTTGTACATGCTATGTATTAAAATCATTCTATTATTTTCGTCTGTACAGCCATTGCTTTTCATAGTGACTGACAAATGTAACACTGCCATTGCAGAAAGAGAGAAAGAGAGAGATGGAGAGAGAAAACAAATGTTTTTTACTGCACTTCCAATGCGTACCATAGATACATGAAGAATGCAGCTAACACAACTCTGATACTGCCTTACAGGCAACAGTTGGTGTTAATTTAACACAGCAAACACATTGCATGTACACAGACAGCAGTATCCTAATTTACTGAAGCAGGAAAACAGTTTGTTGCAAAATATCTTAAATATTATTTCATTAGCAGTAATTCAGAAACTACCAGTCACATCTCCATTGTAAAAAAATTGTCACATAACAAAAACAGATATTCTGTATCTGATGCCCCATTAATGTAAATGACTTGCTTTCATTGCTACGCAGTATTAACAATTTTTTTATGCATCTTATTATTCCCAGGAGTCGGATTGCTGCTTAGAGAATGCATGCACATAGATAAAATGGGCATGTACTTACAAATGGAGGGGGAGCTGCATGACTCCACTGATTAATATCCGCCCATCTTCATTTCTACTACAGAATTCTCAGACACGGTTTTGGTGGACCTGTTAACAACCACAGATTCCCATCAATTCAATAGAATGACTATCTTTTAAAAAATAAAACATGATTGACTTTTTATTACTCAGTTGTACCTAAATATTGTTATTCTTATTCACATGAAAAAGTAAAAAAAATATCAACAACATTTTTAGTGTTGGAGTAATCATAAACAAATTTCAAGACAGAACTTATGAGGACCTTTATGACATTAGAAAGAGAAGCACATTGAATGTTTTCTATAAGAACTCTTTGATATTTTGCATGTATGTAAGCATGCATGTATGTATGTTCTTATGTATATTAAACATGTATGAATGTATTTATTTCTTTATGTATTTATTTATTTATTTGCTTGATTTTGTTTACTAGGATAGTCTAGCTGGGCTATTCTCCATTCTCTGTGGAGGCCCAGGGAGATAAAGTTCAAAAAGATTAACAAAACAGCAAACACACACACACACACACACACACACACACACACACACACACACACACACACACACACACACACACACACACACACACACACACACACACACATACACACACGCACACACACACACACACACACACACACACACACACACACACATACACACACACACACACACACACACACACACACACACACACACACACACACACACACACACACACACACACACACACACACACACACACACACACACACACACACACACACACACACACACCTGAATAGTCAACAAAATACTGATAAAACATTAGGGAAAGACTAACAAAACATACTTACAGGAATTTGCATGTACAGAAGTATTCCACGGATGATCACTAATAGTCATTAGATTGAGACTATATATAATACGTTTTGTTTATTATGACATTCTAAGGTAATTCCTTTAGCATTCTCTGATCTTAAAAATTAGTTACATATAAAAGGTTAAAAAAAATGAGATAGACATTGGAATTAGTCTGATGAAGTAAAATAGCAATTAGTGAAGGGGAAATATTAGTTGGATGTAGATAGTAAATAAGATTTGCTAGTTATGGGCTATAGTAGTATAAACAAAGGAAAGACAGAGAGAGAGAGAAAGTCTACTCTGAAGACACATATGCAGGAAAGGCAGACACAAGCGACTGAGTTTTGGGTAATGAACAAAGTAACAATATACAATACTTACATCAAGATATAGCATATATAACTTTTATAAAATTTGAGGAGTTTTTGAAGTATACATTTAATAATGTTTTAGTGAAATCAATGTGGTATTGCATATTAGCAAGGCCATTTGGTTATTAGACAGCTCTTTAGTTGTGATTGGAATAATTTTGGTTGGGTTCTTTTCTGATAAGTCATTCAGTCCTGAATTTCATTATTTTGTTACATAGATAGAAAATAGGGACTTTCCATGGTGATTGTTTGATTTCTGAATACATAATAAGTTATGCTCCTCAGATCTGAATTATCCAGGTGGGAATATATTTGAATTAGGATATTTATGGTATGACACCTATCAGGTTTATGTAGGGTATAATGAATCATTTTAAGTTGGGTGAAGACTAGACTATTATATAGTTTATCTAGTTTGACTTTAAGGCAATATAATACTAAGTTCTGCTTTGCACATTTTTGATAAATGTAGTTGTTTTGTTATAGGTCTGTTATAAAATAAGGGATTTGTTGCATCTATTATAAAATAAGGTGGATTTGTTGCATCTGTTATAAATAAGGTAGATTTCTTGCACGTTATAAATAAGCTGGATTTGTTGCATCTGTTATAAAATAAGGCAGATTTGTTGCATCTCATAAAATTAGGTGGATTTGTTGCATCTATTACAAATAAGGTGGATTTGTTGCATCTGTTATAAAAGAAGGTAGATTTGTTGCATCTGTTATAAAATAAGGTGGATTTGTTGCATCTGTTATAAATACGGTGGAATTGTTATATTTTAAGATAGTTGGGGTGTAGAGGAGGGAGTGTAGAGGAAGGGATTCAGCAATGGCAAACCGGGTATAGTGAGCATATTCTATAATCTGTAAAGTATGTTTTGACTTTGCATAGTAATCCAAGTATTTGTTCAGCTTTTCAGTTAAATGGTTGATGTGTTGGTCAAATTTTAGATTTTTGGTCTATAATGACTCCATGTAGCTTAGTTTAGTTTGAGTTACGCGCTCTGTGTGTGGGGTGGGTTGTTTGTGGAGTCCTTATCATCTCATTTTGTTTCCTTTTTTAGTATTGGGAATAAAAAGTATCCACTTTGTTTTCTGGCATTTAGTAATACTGTATGTTCCAGTTTTAAAGATGCAAGAAGAAGTTTCCAAGTTATTGTTGAAGCTGGGTAACAGGGAGTGTGTAGCACACTAGAGTGGAATAATCTATGTATTGTATAAGGTAGTATTCTTCTGCTGATGTTTACATTTCATTTATGAAGATGTTAAATAGGAAAATAGAAGTGAGCCTCAGACTGATCCTTGGATTACAATTACTGTTATGGAAAGGAAGGAGAAGTAGATGTTTTGTCAGTAAACGCTCTGTTCTAGGGAAGTGGCCTACTTTTCAAAGTATTTTAATGCAGAGTGCTTAATTTCAAGCTTAACTAATCTAGTTATGAATAATGGTTGTGATACAGTATCAAAAGCTTTGGATAGGTGCAGGAAAAAGGATGTTACTAGTTTTTCCTGATTTTATCTTTGGTTAATTATGTTAAGTAAAGATACTAATGCCATTTAAGTGTTGAGTCCAGATCTAAATGCATGTTATGTGGAGGAGAATAAATTGTTAATATTCAGGTATGTTGGAAGTTGTTAATGTATGTATCTTTCTAGCATGTTGAGAAAGAGGGTAATATTGGTATTAATCTATAATTGCTGAGATCCAGGGAGGTGCCTCCTTTGTATGGTGGAACAATATTATCTAGGGATGTGTCTCCTTTGTGTAGCGGAACAATATTATCTAAGTTGGTGTCTCTTTTGTGCAGTGGAACAATATTAAAATTGATTCTATTGCATAAAAACATAATAACTCCTTAACAGATTAATTTATTAGAAAATAAATATGGTATGCAATAGAGATAACAGCAAACTCTGGGCATTTAGGGGGTAATTTTTAAGGTGCTACAGTAGATGTTTTTAGTCTATTGAGCATTTTAATGGTTTCAGCTGGCATTAGGTCAAATGAGAACATACCTTTGTTATGATTTACTTGAAAAGGTTTGACAGGTGTAGCTTTTGTTTTGCATTTCACTGAAAGTGTGTTAAATTTTTGAACCCCAAATGCAAATAATATGTCTTTGTGAAATTCTAGATGGCATATGTGGGATGGTGATCACTTTTTTGTGTCAGGCAGTAAACCTGATTGTGCAATGTGGCCCTATTTTGTTGTTAATATCTGATCTAATGCATTTTATTTTCCTTTTTATTTTATCTATTAACTTAGAGTGGTAATGAGGAGCATTAATCCGTAATGTTAAGCGTAAGCTATACTTTTGCTGGGTTGGTTGTATTTCAGTCAATGCTGAAGTCTCCTAGTATAATAATATTGTATTTTAAGGTGAAAGTTAACCAGGAGAAGGCATCTTCGATATCTTCTGTAGTTGTGGTATGAGTGTTGCCTTAACTGAGTGGTATACAAACTATTGCTATGTGTCGAGATAGGTGGGTACTTCTTTTAAGAATAATTAACAGTGTTTCAGCTTTGCTAAATGTAAGTGCAGTCATATAGTTAGTTCTCATTTCTAGTAGTTAGAACATAGTACTGCTATTCCTCCGCCCCCCCCCCAACATCTATCCGTTTGAAGTATAATATAAACAGGTGGTAATATTCCTTTAGCTGTAATTTTTGGCTTTAATTGTGTTTCTATTCTGGCCAGAATGTCAGGTCAGTCATAATCTAACCATAGGTGAATGTCAGGAAGCTTGCTGCATGCATTTTTTGCATTTAGACAAGTTATTTCTAGTCCTTGAATAGAATTCCAAGTTCCATGGTTGTGGGTATTTTGGGAGATTGCTTAGAGATGGAGGTCCCTGGGTTTGTTTCTATATTACTAAAGCTTAGGAGATCTAGGAATGATTGTTAAATATTTGTTGTAGCTGTACAGTAGTTTGAGTATGTGCTCTCTTTTGTCATTAGATTGACTTTCCAGTAAGTATCTGGGCTTGAGACAAATAATCCGAGTTTAATGTATATATTGGCTGTTAAAGTAATGTCTTCCAATGTATTTTTGTGCTGTTTTGTTTAGGATTGATATGAGTAAAACTCATGACATAGTAATAGGTAATGGTAGTTTCTGAAAATAGTTAAAAATATGGGGGGTATTAGTATGAAGTTGCTAAATAAATAGCAGTGTGTTACATTTTTGTTGAGAATATTTTTGTGAGCCTCTGTGAATACATTATAGCTTCAGGCAGTTATGTTAATAAAGCAATATTCGAGGTTTGTAGATGCTTACAGTAGTTTATAAAATATGTAGCAACTTTAAACATTTTTTCACTCCATGTGCTGGACAATATACAGATGCTTGCAAGAGGAAGTGATGTAAATGTTTACCTAGAATTAAAGGAGTATTATTGTCAGATGATTTACCATTCCAACAGAAAAACGTTCACCTCATCTCATGATCTAATAGTGAACTATCTAAAGATCAACTCTTATTTATCTTTTCCACTTACTCCCTATATACCTTACTCCTCATTCAAGTTTATCTTCCTTTCCCAATCCTTCCCTTTTTAAATATCTATTTTTATCTTTTCTACTAACCTCCAGTAAAATAACCATTCTTCACATCCCAACCCAAATCATGTTTTACCACCTCAATGCCCAAAGTATTCAAATGTTTCCCCTTCTTCTTTCCATCTTAAGATGTCCTCATCCTTGACAATCTCACCCTTTCCTGCCTCCCAGTTATGGTAGCTATACCCAATATCCACAAACTCCTCAGTGATAAATCTCCCATCTCCATACCGCCTCTCACTCTACTAATTTATGTCCTAACTAGGAATGCCCTTCTAGCTGTTGAATCCCCCCGCAAATGTTTATTCTCTTCTTCTCACCTACCTCAGATTCCTGTGCTCATTCCCTTGTAACCTTTTTCCTAATATTAACTGCCACTACTTTTAATCCAAAATCAGGCATATTTCACCTTCTTTCTCTGCCCTCATCCTTTCCTTAATCAATCTCTTCTCCCTCTCCACATAAAGTACTGCAAACTTTTTGAATTTTTCCTACCTTCTTATCCTACAGACTCAACCTAATGTGTCTGACTAAATGTATAACATGCTGTAATAGTACGTTCATGTCCACCTTAACCCTGTCTTTCAAAATACCTAATTTATTCAACTACCCATCAAACATTTCCCAAACCTTCTCTCTTGATTCTTCCTAATCATTTTCACTGATATACTTTACTATCTGTAAATCCACAAAGGAGGAGTGAATACAGACCCTGGGAACTATCAACCCATTAGCCTGACAAGTCTGATATGCAAAGCTATAGAATGCATCATCATGCACCTAATAAACAAGGATATAGGGAAGCTCCAAACTCTGGATCCCACACAGTTTGGTTTTGTGAAGGGCAGATCATGCCTGCTCAACTTGGTCGACTTTTTTGAGTCATTCACCAGAGTTGTGGATGAAGGCAAGGTGGTTCATACAGCCTACCTTGATCTGGCCAAGGCTTTTGATACCATTCCCCACTCAGGAATCATAGAAAAACTTACTAAGCTAGGCATCAACCCCTATATCACTAGGTGGGTTGCAAACTGGCTCACAGGTAGAACCCACAGTGTGAAAGTAGCTGACTCCAAGTCAGACTGCCGACTAGTCATGAGTGGAGTCCCACAGGGTTCAGTCCTGGGTCCTCTCCTGTTTGGTATCTATTTCTCTGAAGTCCAGGCCAACAAGAAGGGACTCTGGCTGACAAAGTTCGCAGACGATTGCAAGTTGGGAGCTATTATTAACTCCCCAAGTGATGTTGACATCCTACAGTATGGCCTCACTGTGACCGACTGGTTTGGCTCAATGCCAAAAAATGTGTTGTCATCCCCATTGGGAAAAACCTAGTTCCCATGAATTACCACATTAATGGTAGTCCACTGAACACAGAAGGTGTTATAAGATATCTGAGAACACAGGTTGACAGCAACCTCTCTTTTGATCACCACATTGTCACTGTGGTCAGAAAGTCCTTCTATGTGGCATATCTAATTACTAAGGGTTTTGCATCCAGAAACCTATGAGGCCAAGTGGCACAGTGGTTAAGGTGTTTGCCTTTCAACCCTAAGGTGCAAGGAAGAAAGAGTTCATTGTCTCCCTCTACTCTTCCCTCATTAGGCCAATCATCGAGCACAATGCTCCATTTGGCATGTACCTCACTAGACACCTGCAACAACTGGAGAGCCTGCAAAAGTACCTCACAAAGAGGATCCTAGGCCTTAAACACTTGTCCTATATGGACAGAATCAAAAACACCAACTATTCTCTGTCTCATATCACCTACTTAGAGGCGATCTCTGCTTGACTTACAAAGCCAAGTCTGACCCAGCTCTGTTAGAAATGCTACAGCTAAAGAAATCTCAATCCCTCCACACCACATGCTCCAGAGACCTCAATCTCATTACCACAATCAACAGAATGTACTGGAGGGGCAGGTTCATAACCCAGAGACTGCCCATGCAATGGATTAGACTTCCCATACATGTCAAGCAGAGCATCTCACTGACCCTCTTCAAGAGAAATCTTGATGAGTGGATGGGAAAATTCACCCCGGGGATAACTCCAGTGGCTCTACTCGACAGAGGCACTGGGAACTAAGGTCGTGTGCCACGATGCCAGGGTAATCCTATGGTTAGGTTTGTAAAGACCCAGGTCCATTAGCCTAGTACATACCTATGAACCTATAAATAGCTTTCTGTCCCCTTCTGCAAGGAGCATCCAACTATCGATCCATCCCTTTCTCTGCCCTCACCAGCAGTAACTTTTAAGGATGAAACTATAATCCCATTTCCTCTATATTTTTCCTAAACACATCTAATTTACTTGGAAAGTGCCTTTCACATCCTCTAATAGCGTCATGCAGCAAAACAGATGTATTCCACTGCTACTTGTCTCTCCCAATTCCCATCTCAACCTTTGCATTAAACTTTCAATCAACACTAAAAACAAATCTAAGAACATGAGATATCTTACCCTTTATTTTATTTTATATTTGTTTATTTGACATTTGTTAACCAGGTTGGTCCAACTGAGCCAAGGGCCCATTTTCAGTGGAGACCCAAGGAGAAAAGCTCCAATCTACTTACAAACATGCAGTAAAAATACAATAACATAATGGTCCAGAGTACATTCCCATAACCTATGGAGACAAGCTCCAGTCTACTTACAAAAGCACAATAACTCAGAAATCCAATGAAATTTCCCATTACAAAAATATACAGTGTAGTAAAAGGTAAAACTAGTTATTTAACAAAAAAAAAAAAAGAAATAGAAGGAGATATTTGTAATAGAATTGAAGAGGAGTAAGACAAAAAGGGAGGTAGAGAGTACAGAGATGTCAAGTGGGGGCTTGGCATGGGCAGGACCAGGTATTTTGGAGATAGTGTTTTAACTCTTTTTTAAACTGGTGTAGTTGAGAGATATTTCTTATGCTAAGGGGGAGTGTGTTCCAAATGTGTGCTACTGAGTACTTGTAAAGGGACTTTCCAATGTTCTTTTTGGGTTTATAGATCTCTAGAAGATGTTTGTCAGTCATGCTGACATGCCAGAGGGGGGTGTAGTAAGATACTAGGTTGGAGAGGGAAGAGCAGGAAGAGGGACTATAGAGAACAGAATGTGTGATCTGTAATTGAGGAAATAGTTGATGAGAGAATTCAGGCCATTGAAGCTTCTTTAGAGCGAGATAGTCATGAGAGCTGTAAGGAAGGCTTGTGGCAAATCTGGCTATTTTATTGTACATTTGGTCAAGTTTGGACAAAACAGTGGATTGAATGTTTGTAAGGACAGGGCCAGCATAAAGTAGAAATGGTAAGAGGTGTGACTGAGCCAGAAAAACTTCAGAGGTAGGTGTAACGAATTTTTGATTTCTGTAAAGACAGTAGTCCAAGTTTCTGGTGGGTTTTTTAAATACATTGTTGGATGAGTAGGTTGAATTTTAGTTCATCATTAATTATGGTGACAAGTAGTTTGGTATGAAGTTTAGCTTTAATGACACTATTGTTGAGGAGGTGATCAGAAAGGAGGATTTGTGTTGTGCCAGTGTTCTAGGAAGGAAGAGAAAGAGTTTTTTTTTTTTTTAGGATTTAGTACTAGCTGATTATCAGACAGCCATGTTTCTACAGATGAGAAGGTGTCCTGAGTGAGTGTTAAAAGGTTAGGAATACTATGGGCAGTTGAGATGAGTGGCGTCATTGACGTAGTGTAATAAAGTAGAAAGTTTGCAAGCAGAATGTAGTTTGTTTGTGAAGATATTGAACAAGAGGAAGCCCAGGATTGATCCTTGAGGAACTCCTGTGTTGACTGGAAGGAAGGGGGAGAAGATAGTTTGCCAATTAACAGATTGTTGCCTGTTATAGAGGTAGCTGTAGAACCAGTTTACTGAGGAGCTGGAGAGGTTAAGGCCTGAGAGTTTATTTAGAAGTTTAGAATGAGAAACAGCTTTTGAGATATTGAGAAATAAGCAGGGAATGAACATGTTGTTATCACGGGCCACTGCTACTGTTTGGGTGAAAAAAAGAAATGCAGTGGATGTACTGTCATGGGGCCTGAAACCATGTTGGGTGGAGGTTAGCAGGTTATTGTTTATTAGGTGTTTGAGTAACTGGGTATGTAGAATTTTGGAGATAGGGGACAAAATGGCAATGGGTCTGTAGTTAGAAGGATCGGTGGAGTTGCCGCCCTTGTGTAGTCAGATTGTAAAGAAGGATTTCCATATGTCAGGAAAACAGGCTTCAGTAATGGATTTATTTATGAGTACAGAGACAGGGTAGGCAATAGACTCTGCAGCAATTCTGAGAAGGCAAAAAGGTAGTTTATCAGCAGAGGGGAAGCAAGTTTTGAGTTTGAGCAAGAGAGATTTGATGTAAGCATTGGAAACTGGTTTAAATGAGAAGCTATTTGGAGATGTTTTGTTGGGAGATGAAGTAGGGATAGAGAAAGTGTTATTCTGAGTTAGTTTTTGGATTGTGTCTATGAAGTAGTTGTTTAGGACAGTGGCTGTTTCAGTTGCAGTGTTATGGGGGAAGGGGTTGGGTGTAGTAGGGTTGTCAGGATAAAGAAGTTTATTAATCGTTGTCCAGATTTATTTATTTTTTTATTATTCTACAGGTTTGATTGGGTGGAGGAGAAGAAGTTCTTCTTATCATTGTTAACTAGCTTTTTGAAAGGTGACTGAGCTCTTTGTACTTTTGAAATACAGAAGGGAATTTGTTTTTGACCCAGGCTTTCCAGCCACTATCTCTTTTATGCACAATGGAGTGGGTATATTTAGTGAGCCAAGGGACAAAGGTAGATTTTATTCTGATTTTTCTGGTAGGTGCTAGTGAATTAATATGTCAAGGAAGATCTGATTGAATGATTTAACAGCCTCACTTGAGAGGGAGATGATGAAGGAAAGACCAGTTTATGCTACACAGTTTAGAGTTTGGGTAGGTGCAGGGAGTATCTTTGGATATAGGGAAGAAAATGGTCACTTAAAGAGTTGGGAAGTGTCTCAGAGTTATGATAAAGGTTGGGATCTGAGGTGAAGATCCAGTCTAGGGAAAGGCCAGTAATGGAGTGTTTGTTAGTGCGAGTAGGGGAGGTGATGAGTTGGAAGAAGCCATGAAGCTTGGTGCTAAGATAAAGAGATATAGTTGTAAGTTTAGTCCAGTCAATGTTTTCATCACCAAGGATGACGGTTTCGTAGGTTACATTTTGAGAGATCCATGAAAGTATGCTCTCAAGGATAGGAATATTGTTCCCTAGGGGAATATATAGATAGAAGCAATGGCAATGTTTTTTATGTGAGTTTAGGTGACAGTTTAAAATAAGAAGTTCAGCAGTCTCAAAGCTGGGTATAGAAATGGGGAGAGATTAAGTTGGTCAGAGTAGAAGATGGCAATGCCTCCACCCCTTTTTTGATTCTGTCAGAACAAAAGATGTTATAACCTGGGGGGTAAGATTTCAGTGTTTGTAATGTGTGGTTTTAACCAGGTTTCTGACAGGGTTAGGATATGGGGGGTGGAGTTTTAGCAATCCAGGAGTGCACTTACATGATTTTATTTACAAAGCTTTGAAGATTTAAAGAGAAGATACTTAATGTTTTAGGAGAAGGAGAGGGGGAGGGGATGATAAATAGGGACATGAGGTGTGTGTTAAGTGGTTGTGAGAGGTAGTGACAGGTGGCCCTGGGTTGGAATGAATGTCCCTGTCCAGGAGAAGTGTATCTATGAAAGTAATAAGATGTGTGAAGAAGTCTGTAATTGCAGATGCTTTTAACTTCAGAGTAGAGGCGAGAGAGATGTTAGGAAAAATGTTGATCTTGTAAAGGCGTGAAAGTGAGAAATTATAGAGAGATAGATTAAATGTGAGTGGAGGGTGGTGATGTTAATGTGAGTGATGGAGAGACTAGGTGGTGGCTTTTGATAAGAAAGTACAATGTGGTAAGAGGTTGATAAAGAAAGGAGGAAGAGAAGTAAAAAGATATGCACAGAGCATGAAGAGAAATGAGCTGTGAGCCAGAGATAAGGAGTGAATGTTTAAAGATTGGTAAGAGTAAGTACAAATGAGGATAGTAAGGAGCAGGGGAGCTGTGTATATGTAGTAGGGTTATTGGAGATAGAAGTAGAGTAGGAAGTTACAGGGAGAGGAGAGATATATTTTGTGAGACTAGGAGGGAGGAGGTTATGGTATAAGTGGGAAAGCAGTGAGGATTGTTATTGGTGGATATAGCTGAGTGGTGTGAGTTAACAGGAAGAGGTTTGGTGTAGAGAACATAAATGTAAGGTAAGTGGGCGGTGGGTGTGAATGGGGGTAGGGAAGGGGAGTGGAGTGAACCAAAGCAGAGCGAGAGTGAATGGAACAGGATGAGCGGACTTCAAGAGACAGCAGAAATCAGCCAAAAAAAAACTATCAGTAACCACTATCATTATTTTATGTATTAAAACTTGCAAAAGATAGCTTGAGGTGAGGTGCTTATAGGGAGGGACAGCTAAAACAGAATGCTCTTATAATATGCACAACTAGCAGAGTTTAGCAGAGTAGGAGGGTAGAACAGAAAACCAACTTGTTTCTTAAGGAAAAAATATGCATGTAGTAGTGGTCTTTAAAGTGGGATGCTATTACATGGACTAACAGTGAGGGAGGAGAGAGCCGAAGATAGTGGAGATTAAAAGGCAAGATAGAGATATGAGCAAGCAGAAATATATAAGCGATGTTATATCTTTATAATATAATATAATATAATATAATATAATATAATATAATATAATATAATATACAGTAATATATATATCTATAGCCTTGCATCTCTTTCACTCATAACCTTCTCATATTTGCCATGATTTTCACACCCATAAACTTATATAATGTCTTTACACTATTCAGCCTTGTAACTTCTCTCATTACATACTTCAGTATTCCAGACATATATTTACAATGTATACTATCAACGCTGATTTCACTATCAGTCAGTATAACACCTGCTCCTTTTGTTCCTTTCCTTCATCACTCACCCCATAAAATCTAGCGGTGTCCTCCAATGGTACACTGAAGACAGACCTTTTGCAAAGGTCACTTGCTCCTCTCCTATAGTCTTTGGTAAAACATCATTTTATCTAGCAGTTAACACCCTAGAAAATGTCTTTGCATCCTTGTTAAACAGTGAAATGTGCCTATAAGTTGTCGGATCTTTCTTATCCACCTTTCCTTTATACTATACCACAATCATGGCCATGTGCATTGAACTTGGCATCTGTTTCCTCCACAGAATGTCATTTAACATCCTAATTATACCGTCCTTTAAATGCATCCCTATTGATTTGTAAAAATCAACAGAATACCCATCTAGGTGACCCACTTTCCTCCCTTTCAAACGTTTGATGGCATCTAGCACCTCCTCTACCCCAATCACTCTCCTCATAACTTTAATTTTCCCCGTGTCCAATATATTTCTTTCCCACACCCCAATCTCATTTTCCTTACGTGCATTCATTTTTTCATACAACCCAAACCTTTTCCCTAATATCCAGACAACTAACTCTAGCCTTCTCCCTTCCTCCTTTTAAGCTCAGCTATCCACGCATTTTATTTTTATCCTAAATTTTTCAGTTAAACAACTTAATATCTGCATCACCCAACACTCTTCATTTGCACCCCCCCCCCATACGAACTCCATTTTGGTCTTAGTTTCTTCTAGATTCATTAACTGATCTTTCACAATTCTTATATTCTTCTCAAAAATATCAACTACCTCTCTTATTCAGTCCTGCCACACTTTCATCCTTTTTCCTCAGGTTTCTAATCTTCCTCCCTCTTTCCAATGCTCTGAGTTCCACTCCACCCCATTAGTTCTTTTTCATCCCATCTTCTCCTCACCATAACCATTGTGTGATCCGACAGTTCTTTTTTGTCAGCATAATCTCTTATATCTCTCTTACCATCTCTCTTCCACCAACACTCTGAACTGCTTGTGTGATTCTTGTAATTCCTGGAAAGTGTATACCCCATATCCTTTTTTCTCCTCTCTATATACATCTACCAACCTGAAGGCATTAATCTCACTCCTAAGCACCCCTGACATGCTTTGTGAAATATTATAGCTCCAAACAACCTATCTACTTCTGGGTCCAAAACCATAATGAAATTCTCCTGACACTGTCATATGTAATTCCTTTCTAATTCCCTGTCCCTTTCAAAAATTCATGCAATACTTCCTTCCTATCCCAGCAGAGACCATAAAACAAAACAAATACCACTTTCCTACCTTCCCTCTCTCACTTAACCTGTACCAATCTACTGTCCTCACATTCCAATATTTTTTGCTTCCTCTGCCTCTCTGCATCCTTAACCAATAATTTCACCTCCCTGCTGCCTCTTATACAGCTAAGCCCTAACCAATGAATCATGCTCTTTTTTTTTATTTCACCCATTGCCCTTCTCGTCAACTTCATTTTATGCACCATAACCACATCTAATCTTTCCATTGTCCTAGCTAATACCCTTTTTCTCTTTATTGGATTATCTGTCTCCCCATTCCATCTCCTTAACTTTATTCTTCATACCTCTTCTGTATTCCCCTGCTGCCCCACTGGAGCTAGATTTTGTAGTCATTTGGGTAGAAATGCCCCACCTATGCTTCCCCTGACAGGGAAATGTGCCAGGTGCTATCAGTCACATCTATCATAATCCATCTCCCTTTGGTCACTCCAACCTCCTTCCATCCACTGTGTAACACTCTCTCTATCCTTCTCCTCCCTCCTGTACATACGTTCCTTTCCACTCTATCCCACACTTTTTGCTACCCCCCCTTTCCTTCACTATTCATCAGTAAAGTCCCCAGAGTGCCTTTTAATCATCTCCACAGCACCACCCATTTCATTCCACTTTCCGACCCAATCCCACATTATACCTTCTCCTTTTCCATCTGTCATTGCTACTGTTATCCAAGCCACACCCAGATCTCACAGTAATTTATATTCAGTACGCTTTTACTCAGTATACTTAAAATTTCATAAACCCTAATCATTTACACAATTATATCTCTTTACATCAAAACTGTTTTGCTCACATTAAGCCTTTAGTGATTTAACATTTAAGAGGATCTCTTTATACTCCCAATAAATCCCATAACCTTTTCATCCACTCCCATCTAGTAAAACATACACCACATATTGTGTCATGCATTTAGTATTCCTCCTTCCATTACAAAACACCAACATTCAGCTCAGACTTCAAGAATATTTTTCAATAAATGAAATAACTGTTTAAAGTTATATGCAATTCAGAAACAGTATTCACCGTACAAGTCATTTTGAAAATACATGAGAGTTGCCAAAGTCAGTAGGCCTTCTGTATATCATTTCTGAAAATCTTGGCACCACAAAATATTTATTTTCAAAAACTGCCTATCCATTCTATCACAATCCTCAGTTCCAAATTCTTTATTTTAAGTCTGCTAGCTGTTTTCTAACACAAACACTGAAAAAAATTTCTGGCATCCTGCAGCAGTATGCTGTTATGCATAATTAAGTCCCCCCCCATTTATATAGGCAATTAACCTAATAAGTCTTGTCTTCAATCACTGTGTACTCACAACCACTGTCCTGTCTCTTTTCATCACACCTAGCAACTGCCTTTTACCCTGCTGATTTTCAGTCTTTGTTGCCACCTGTATCTTCCATCTTCTGCATAGTCATAGTCACTTTCAGCGAAGCACCATTGGAAAGCCATAACATATAGGAGAAAACGTGTGTTCAGCAAACCACATCTCAACAATAAGCACCTATCTCTCACCTTCCCTAGTGTCACATACCTTCAGTCACTGGAGTGCTGCTCCCTTCATGGTAAAATCCACCTCAGCTCCTTTATGCTCTATTTCTGCAATGGAACGTTTTTCTGATTAGATGACTCCTTCTGCATCTATCTGTATACCCATTGATGATTGCTAGTATCATCCAAAAAAAATCATGCAGAACATCCATGTATATCTACTTTTTATTTAAGTGAGTCCTGTCTTTAAAAAGAAAATGGTTCATTCATGGTTGTATGGGTCTGCCATTCTAATGAATGCCAAGATCTAGTTTGCTTAGTGTCCTCTGGTATTGTTGGACTTAAAATGTTACACGCTTTTCCTTCTTGTCTATTCATATTTACTTCCATGTCCTGTGTTTGATTATTCCCTGTGTTGTGCCTCCACCATCTCACTCTCTCAGTTATCTGCTCTTTCTCTGCTTGGAACCTGTTTCATCCATCATTACTCCTTGTTATTACAACATGTTGTCTGACCCTGCATTGCATTTTGGTAGACGTGCACAACCTCCTCTAAGTTCTTGATCCAGTATGCCTAATTCCACTATTTTAATCAAGGTTTGGTAAACCATTTAAACAACTGCTTCTTGTAGGAGCCATTGATGTTCTTTTAGCATGCACCTGGGATGAGAAGTCTTCTAAGAGTTTGGCATGGCCATTTTTGGTTTATGCATCTGCGGGTCCTGGAGTTGAAGATCATAAGAGGCGTATTTATTTGGTGTGGCAGTAGCACTGGATTTCATATTAAACTGGGAATAGACATAACATTGCCTATTTCAGGCATGTAGGCCTGGAGCTCCATCAGCCCCCTTGTTAATTTTGCTCTGTACATGGCATCTTGACATCATTAAGCTCCTCCACAGCTTGCTTGCCAAGCCATACCTTACAAAATAAGAGGGAGAAGACCACAAAGACCTTTTACATCTGGGTTTTGGTGGATTCAGAATGTCAAAAAGACTTCAGTAGCTTCCCAAGGAATAGGTCATCGGTATATCAGCCTCTGGTGAGAGTAGAGGTTTCAATGTGCAAGCTACCCGGCCTTGGGTTCCATTGAAAAATCAGAATGCCTGATTTTGAATGGCTTGCTTCTGCAGGAATATATGCTTTATTTTAGTTGCCCATTTAATACGGGGACTGTTTGTTCAGTTCAGCACTTTGCTACACTCGATACAGCACTGCTGAGCAGTGCATATCCTTTTCAGGAGGCAATGAAAGAGCCTAGTCTACACAGGTAAGACAACCTATATGTCCTTGTTTTGGATTGCATACAACTGAATGCCTTTTGTCTGTATTTAGTTTACTTGCACTGTTGTAAATTATTTAATTGTCAGGTTTAAACTCAGTACGTTTTTAACACTTAGTCATTCTCCTTTTGACTATTGCCTTAGTCATTAAACCAGGTTTGCATATTTATTGTTTATTGATTTACTCAATGCTTTATTAGAAGAACCACATTTTGTTTGCTAGTGTTTATTTGTGGACTGTTCTATTGTTGTTTTTGTGCTCATAGTGTTTCATGTACAGTGTGCATGTTTATTAATTATTGCTTTATTAATTAAACTCAACTATAGTACCTGATGTTATGTATTCATTGGCTGCCCCATTATATAGCTGGTGTCTACTCATTGATCTAATAGTGTCCACTGCTTTGTCCAGTGTGCCAATTGAAGATAGTCTCTTATGATTTATTGTGCTGGTGCTAATATTTGCTAATTTACTGCCACTGTATAATTCAATGTGACTTTTTCCTTCCTGTGGTCAAAAGCATTGGCAGAGATTATTATTCCGCTGTTACTCTTACTGCTTGGTTATATTTCTGATGCTCTCCATTTTTGATATACTTCTAAATCTTGTCTTTATGTAATTATATCTTTAGTCCTGTTGTCTATCACCTCTTTTGTGTCTTAATTTAGACTCTCACTAACCCAAGCCTACTATTATACCAGCAGTTGACCTATCTTTAGTCTAGTACTGTACATAATCTGGTCTCTATGACTAACTGCTTGTTACCATCACTGCATCTAGCCTTTTCAGCAAGTATCTCAACATAACTATGCAGCCATCAGTTGTGGAGTCACAGACTGCTAGGTAAATCAACATCCATACACATTATCACAGCATTGGTACATAGTATTGCAAGGAATCATCAAAACAAAAAAATGCTATGTCTTTCAGGCAGAGACTGCAGCTAAAATAGACAATTCAGACACATGTCCTTTTTATTGATGACTCCATTGTTAGGCATACAGACTCTAGACAGAGTGGTTAAGAAGACAGTGGCTACCAGTAACCTCTCAGGTGTGATGATAAGCAATGTCAACAATGTCCTCTGAGCCTGAAGCATACACAGTATACATATGCTTTATGATTTCTCATGTTAAGTTAAATGATCTCAGGCAGTCCAACTTGGAGGAGATACCGGGAGATACACTGGAGCTTTCATTTATGGTTTTAAAGAAGGGGAATATTTTGTGTTGAGTACTATTCTGTTTTCTCTTAGAAGAACACCTAAATATGACTTGAACTTTTTTTAGTGATTAGTTATGCAATCAATGTCATTTTAGGGGGGATTAAGTTTGTGACAGCCGGGAATAACATGTTAGATAGACCTTACAGCTTCACCAGTAATGGTCTGTGCCTGTGAAGGATTTGCATATTGGCAAAAATGTTTTCTAGCCCCATAGTGCCTTTTTTAGACAAAATGAAATTACTAGACAGTCCAGTCTTCCATTTCCAGTCTATCAGGCATCAGGATCACTCTGCTCAACACAAGAAGTCTCAGAAGCAAAATGTCTAATGTGGAACATTTCTTTTATCTGGAAAACAGACACATTTGTGTAGTTTCAGAAATCTGGTTCCAGTGTACAGAAAATACTCTTAGTGTTCATTTTTATTAAGAGACTTTCATAGACAGATATTGACTAATCCACCTCCACATTCAACAATAATTATGCCTAGACCTTTCTTTATGTCATCAGCACCAGATCGATGGACCAAACCTCCCAGACCATGGCTTTACTAATTCCCCTGTCTTCTCCTAGTCCCACTAATATTCCCTTTCCTAACTTCATTAGATCATTTAAACATCAAATTCTGTCTCAAGACCACCCCCCCATCTTAGCACTCCATCTACATTCAGGGACTTCAACAAAACCAGCCTAATAATTATTGACCTTTTTAAAAACATAAATGGTCCAATCACCCCAAATCCCTGAACATAACCACTGGAACCAAAACCAATGAATTATATGATTTATTTATTTTTTTACTTTAAAATATTTTATTTGTTTTTGTAAATCATTTTATCATACATAAAAAAACAAAATTAGAAAAAAAATATTTTGATTGCATTTGTTCATAGATTCAAAGGTTCATAGGTAGGTATTAGGCTATCAGCCCTAGGGCCTTTACAAGCCTAGCCAAAAAGGTACCCCGGCTTTTGCCACCCAAGAAAATTATTTTCTTGTGGTCCTGTCGAGCAGAGCCACAGAGGTGATCCCCGGGTTGAATTTCCTATTTCCCATCCAATTATCAAGATTTTTCTTGAAGAGTGCTAATGAGGAGCTTTGTTTTATATAGATTGTTAGTTTGTTCCAGAGTATGGGAAGTCTCTGGGACAGGAATCTATCCCTCCAGCATGTTCTGTTTATTGTGGTGACAAGGTTTAGGTCCCTAGAGCATGTAGCTCAGAGGGACTGGGATTTCTTTAAGTGGAGCATATCCAACAGCTCTGGGTTTGACATAGCTTTGTATGTTAGGCAGAGATTGCCTCTGAGTAGGCGATATGTGACGATGTAAAGCTGGAGTTTTTTGAGACGGTCTGCATAGGCCATCTGTTTGAGGCCAGTAATCCTCTTTGTGAGATATTTCTGAGGCTTTTCCAGTTGTTGTAGATGTCTTGTGAGGTACACACCAAAAGGGGCGTTGTACTCTATAATGGGTCTAATGAGTGATGAGAAGAGGGGAACAATGACCTCTTTTTTCCTGGATGAAAAACCTTCTGTGATGAGGTGTGACACATAGAAGGATTTCCTGACTACTGTGGCAATGTGATTATCAAAGGAGAGACTACTGTCCACTTGTGTCCCAAGGTCTCATCACACTTTCAGTGTTAAGTAGACTACCACCTATGTAGTAGCTCATGAGTACAGAGTATTTACCAAAGGGGATGACAATGCACTTTTTGGCATTGAGCTTGAGGCCATGGCTTTGACACCAGGCATCTGTCTCAGTGAGGCCCTTTTGTAGGATGTCCACATCATTAGGAGTTTCAATTATGCTCCTAGTTTGCAGTCATCTGTGAACTTTGTTAGCCTGTACTTCAGAAAAGTAGATACCAAACAGGAGAGGACCCAGGACTGAACCCTGTGGTACTCCACTTGTCACTGGTCTGAAGTCAGATTTGGAGTCTGCTACTTTCACAGTGTAGGTTCTGTCAGTGAGCCACTTGGCAACCCATCTTGTGACATAGGGATTTATACCTAGTTTAGTGAGTTTATCTATAATTCCAGAGTGGGAGATGGTGTCAAAAGCCTTGGCGAGAACTAGATAGGCTGTGTGAACCACCTTTCCCTCGCCTATGGCTTTGGTGACTGCTTGAAAGAAGTAAATCAGGTTTAGGAGACATGATCTGCTTTTTGCAAACCTGAACTGGGTGGGATCAAGAGTTTGGAGATTACCAATGTCTTTGTTTATAAGTTCCATGATGATATGTTCCATCGCCTTGCAGACCAGGCTCATTAGGCTAATGGGGTGGTAGCTCCAGGGGTCCATGGTGGCTCCCCCTTTGTAAGATAAGAAACCATGAAACTGTTTATAATGGAAATATTTAACTATAATAAGAGAAATAATAAAATATAACACAATAAGAAACAGTATAACATCAAAACCTAATAAGAAAACTATTTACAAAGGCGCCTATACAAATTAAATAATACTTTTTACATTGTAATGAAAAAGTCTTATATTAATGTGTATTCATATCAATCTTCTCTAATATTTCCATTACTGTCTGCCACTTATTGTAGTATGTGGTAATTCTGTTGGTTCTATTCTTTAAAGTAGAAATTTCCATTTGTCCAACTGTCAAAGTAATTTTTTAAAATTCCTTGAATGATGGAGGAGTTGCATTCTTCCAATTAATAGTGACAATCTTGCGAGCAATAGCAAGTAGAGTCCAAAGAATTGAAGATTTTTTTTAGGAACACATTTTGGTATAGGAGAATTAAAAAAAAAACTATAGATTTAGTTAAATGAAAACTGTCAGTAAAAACAATCTGAAAAAAATAATTAATATTATTCCAGTATTCTTTAAGGCATGTACAGTCATAGAAAACATGCTGCCAATCAGCTATTAATTTTATTTCAGATCTCCAACACATTTCTTTATTTGCAAACATTAAAGCTAACTTATGCGGAGTAAGAAAACTCCTATGTAAAAATCTCCACATAGATTTTCATGTAATTGTTTCCATATAGAAGTATAGTAAAGATTTAACCATAGTGTTAGATTTTTTAATTATAGAAGAAAGTATGTAAATCTTTGTATCTGGCAAATTTATTCCTCCATCATCCCAATTCATTAAGTGGTTATTTAATGCTATTCTAGGTTTGTTTGGATACCATAGAAAATTCAAAATCATTTTGTTATATTTCTGTATAAGCTGCTTGGGGGGAGAAATACCATGTATGAGATATAATAACTTGGGAAAAACAATTGAGTTGATCAGATATAATCTATCTTCCATTGTAAATATGTTTTTATTCCAATTATTCATCAGTAATTCTATCTTTTCCAACATTGAATTGTAATTAAATAAGATTAAATCTTGTAAATCATCTAAGTGGATACCCAAATACTGTAGTCTGCCATCTGTTACAACATATTTAGTGATTTTTTATTTATATTTATTTTATTATTTGTAAGTAAGAATTCTGTTTTATTTTCATTTAACTATAGCCCAGAGATGTTTTAAAATGTAAATATTGAATTAAATACGGCTTGTAGGGAATGATTAGAATCAGATAATGTCAAAACTATGTAATCTAGAAACATCTGAAGTTTGAAGTTTAGTGTTCTAGCGATTTCTACACCATTAATTTTAGTGTTTAATCTGAAGCTATTTACAAAAGGGTCTATCAAAAGTGCAAATAACAGGGGTGCTAATGGGGCAGCCTTGTTTAGTTCCTTTTATAATGTTAACAGGTCCTGATCTGTGGGATCCCAATGTGACATAGGCTTGGGTATTTTCCTAAAGAGATTTTATGAGAGCTGAAAAGCCCATTGGAAAATTATATTCCTCCAAAACTAAAAATAGATAATTCCAATTAACAGAATTAAAGGCGCTGTCTATATTTAGAGTGGCAATAGTCATATCTATATCTTGGAGTTTATTGTGGTCAATTAATGTTATCATTCTTTTGATATTATCATAGGTATTTCTTCCTTTTATAAAACCCATTTGATCTTCTTGTATTACCATAGGAAGAAAGTGTTTAATTCTATTTGCAAAGATTGCCATGAACATTTTATAGTCCATGTTTAGTAATGTTTTGGGTCTATAAGATGTGCAAAGTTTTTCATCTTTGTTTGTTGTTATTACTGGGGAGATTAATGAATATTTCCAAAATGAAGGTATAGTTATTTCTTCTTTAACTATAGTGTATACTTTTAAAAGTAGGGATAAAGATTGTCTTGTCATTAATTTATACATTTCTGGTAATATGTTATCTGGTCCAGGAGCTTTGTTTGTTTTAAGCTTACTAATTTGTGATTTAAGTTCTGCTGTAATGATAGGTTTATTAATATTTATTATTTGTTCTTGTGTTAATCTAGTACACACATTTTTATGAAGAAACTTTTTAATCTTATCAACTGAAGAAATCAAGGGATTTGTAGAGTTAATTGTGTTATAATGGAGTCTGAAGGCTTCTAATATGTTATTTAAATCAGTAACTTTATTCTTACTATGGGGATTATACATTTCTTTTATTTGCTTAGATTTAATGATTTTTTTTAGTTCTGTTTGCTAATTGCCTTTGATAAGCAGGATTCATAGAATATGAATTTAATTAGATTTTTCTAGACTGATCATAGTTTTATGGTGAAGTATCTCAGTATATTTATTATTAATTTGAACCAATTATGGTATTAAATCAGAATTTCCTTTTTGTAGTTTCAATTTGATTTTATCTCCTTTATTTAGTAGTTCCAACTTGCCTTTATTCCATGTTTTCCTTTTATTAATATACCATGATAGTACCCTACCATAGATATATGCTTTTAGGGAGTCCTATATGTAGATTTCTGATATATTTATTTGTATTTATTTCAAGAAAAGTTTTTATTTCATTTACATAGAATTCTATAAAGTCTAGTAATTTTGTTATATATGATGGCATTCTAGTAATTGGTATTGATTGTATGGGTCTATATTAGAACATCGAAGTTGCAGAACTTTGAATGTTCTAATATCGAACCCTATTCAGCGAATGCTGAAAATAGTGAATCTGCAGAAAAACAATTTTTTTCCGAGGGAAAGAATTTGGTTGTCTATTTCTGTTGCTTCTCTATTTTCAGCACTGTGGTGGAATGTTACGAGTCGGTTCAGGTAAGTGTACGAATTGTGTGGACGTGAGGGTTAGGGTGGGGTAGGTGAGTTAGGGCGCAGGTGAGGTGAGTGTGTGATAGTGATGGAAATAGGGTTAGGGTTTGGGTTAAGGTAAGTGGATAGTTAGTGGTGTATGTACAGTTTAGTGTAGGGTTAGATGTAAGATTTTAGGTGTATGTGTGTGGATTGCTGTTTGTTTGGTGTGCTTGTGTTGTGTGTATGTGTTTCGGAACAGCAAATTTTTGCCCTAGGAAAAAAATAGCTGTTCTGAATGTTCAATGTTGTCAGCGTTTGCTGAATTGGATTTGATATTAGAATATTTGAAGTTCTGAAACTTCGATGTTCTAATATAAACCAAATTGTATAGGGTCAAGTTCCATTTCAACTATTAATGTGTTGTGATCTGATAAGGGGCAGGTTATAACTTTAAATCCTTCTAGTTTTGTTATTAAGTTGTTTGATATGTATACTCTATTCCAGAATTAGATTTATATCTATGTGAATAAAAGGAAAATAATAATGAATTAGGATCAGCAAATATATTAATATCTTTAATAATTGCTGTGTCTGCAAATTTCTTTAGAACTCTTGATGGGGAAGATTTTTTATCTTTTACATTTTGTGTCAGTGTCTTGTTCATCCATAATACAATCAAAATCTCCTGCCAATATAAAGTTACCTTTTGTAAGATTAATTATTTCTTCAAGATGCTGATTTACTGTTTTAATTTGAACTCCCGGGATCCAGTATATATTTTCTAGTTTATAAATTTTCCTATTTATTTCAATTGATACCAAACAAAACATTCCTGAAGAATCCTGATAACTGTTAATAATTTTAGGTGCAATCAATGTATTTTTAATAATATAGCTAACCCTCTCCTTTTTTAAATTGGGAGCTACCATGAAGTATAATTATTGGAGTTTAGTTTGTTCTTGTCATCATCTAAAAGGTGTGTTTCTTGAAGAAATACCAAATGTGTTTTGTGTAAGTTTATGTACTTGAACAAACTTTTCCTTTTAATATTATTTAAACCATTGACATTAATTGACAAACATTCATGTTTTAATATATATCTGGGGTTATGTGAAGGTATACTTGCATGACTTTTGAAAATATATTATAGGAGAAGATATCATATTATGATATACTAGTAACATATATATATATATATATATATATATATATATATATATATATATATATATATATATATATATATATATTCATAAAAGGCACCACATTTCCAAAAACTTAGGATTTCCAAGTTTAACTCTTTTATGAATAACTTCAACATAAAATAAAATGAGGTATAAAACCTCATTCCTGAATAGTTTAACTACCCAAGCAAACTTTCTATCAATATTATATACATCTAAAAACTCACCACCTTATAGCTCTTGTAAATATGTTAAGTTTGTTAAAAGTGTTTGGAAATTCAGCATATATCAAAGTTTAAAAAGCTCTGTATAGCTATATCATTTCCAAACAAAGTATGTATTTGAATTTGAATTAGTTTGAATATTGCATAACACCTAGAATATGAATTATAATTTTCTATTAATATAACATTCATAGTGATAATAAACATAGATAGTTTATAATTTAAAATAAATACACATAAACACATAGTACAATCTTTGTTAATCTCATGTTCAAAAGTGTTTAGAGTTAAATCAAATTACAACTCTTGTACTGGAACATCGTTTCAGATTCAATTGTGAATTATTAAAGCCATTTCAATATTTATTATTATTATTATGAAATTTGTATTTATAAATGCTCAGATTATGAAATGTTAGATCACTATGCAGTCATATGAAGGTTATGTCTCAGTCAAGTTTTCCATCTTTATTCTAGGGGCATAGTGATTTCAGCATATCCCATGCCCTTTAAATACTACTACTTGAACATATGTCTGTCTACTTTTCTTTTTAATCACATACTGTTACTGATCTCTTGTATCAGCTTAGGTTCCCCGCCCTTTCTCTCATAATACCCTATGCAAATGATGATAACTGTGGTACATTCCATTTTCTATATTTTGAGTACTGGGATACATTGCTTTATGTCAGATTGTGTCAGTGTGTGTGTGCATATGCTTGATATATATGCATTATTTATGTATCTCTATTAATATAAATACTATTTTTCAGGGCTGACTATATCTATATTAGCCCCCTTGTATAAGAATAGGAATCATATATTTTCTTGCTAAGAACATTCATAGTGATAAGTTATAAGTAAGTAGTAATTCATCAGTATGTACACAGACTTTCTTAAATTTAATGCTGCATTTGAAACTTTTTTTTTCAGATTATATTATTTTATATTATATACTGGTCAGATTTAATTGAAGCCATTCCAGTATTCATTGATTCATTGATTTGAATTTTTATTTCAGGGTATTTAAATGTATGTAAAGTATAAACATGTGTAATTTATATTCATGTGAAGATCATATTATCCATCCCTGCTCTGCATATATAGTGTTTTCTATGCATCCCATACTTTTTTAGACATTAGTATTTGAATTTAATTCACACAGTCTCATTGAGCCATTATGTCAGTTTGGGCTTCCTACCCTTTTCTCCCTCCATACCCTATGCAAGTGATTATAATTGTGCTATATCCTCATTTTGTATATTTTTATTCTGGGATATATAAGCTTTGTATTTAGTGTTTTTTGTACATACACTTTTTGATATTTGGTATATATGCAATTGTGATATTATGCTGTAAAAAAGGGGGGTGCATATATTTAAGACTAAACACAATCAACAGCCTCGGCTCCCATTAATATTATTTCCTGCAACCTAGACTTTCTTGTTTCTTTTATCATTATTATGTTATGGTTAATCTTAGTATAGCTTAGTTTATGTCTTTATACTTCACTTATATTGGCTAAGATTATAACAGGTCTTGTTTTCTTTTCTTGCTTTATATTGAATCTGCTTGTCTTTCATTGGGAGCAAGAAGTCTGCATTTTAATATTCAAATCGGCTCTTTATGTACACTGAGCCTTTTACCTTATGCCTGTACTACTGTAATGATAATTCTGCAATGTTTGTGTGTTGACTATGTGTTTTACTATCTACATTGTCTGATGTTATTAAATGCCGCATGCAGAGTCCATGTTTAAACTTTTTTCTCTTTTTTTTTCTTTCCCTTCCCTTCTCTTTCCCTTATATGGCATTATAATGTTTATTAACACTTGCGAGTTGCTTATTTCATTTTTTTTTTACTATAAAGCTTCAAGTCATTCTATTTTTAACTTCCTCATCATTGCCCTTTGACCGGGTGTTTGTAATTAGTCAAAGAGTGGTGGAAGTAGTCAAGTAAACTTGCAGTCTCTTTTTGATGATCAAATAACAGTACTGCTTCACTGAGAAGGAGCGAGATGGCTCACGATCACAAGGGAAGTTAATTATCAAGATTGTCTAAATGAAAGGTATGGCTCGCGCGCTTACTTTAATTTAAGGCAGATTGTTTAAAACTTTTATAAAAATGGAAATAATTGCAAAACTTTACATTTTATGGGCTAGAAACCGCCCGAAAAAATCATGCCTTGAACATGCAAAACAGGAAATACGTAAAACTCACTGTCAGAAAGATGATTTTATCATTTTTATCATAATATAACCTAGGCAAAATAGATACAGCAATCAGTCAATGACACCATGACATAGAGCATTCACAGTTAGTCATTTCTAAGCATACAATTAACACCAAGTTCAGTAAATACATATTGCATTTCTGTTAAAATAACAGTTCTATTTAAATGCATTTGATCCTAAATATGTTTATAAAATGTCTAGCATTTAATGTTTAGTCTAGTCAAGTGAAGATAGCTCTCCCATTTAGACTGTATGTGATTGCTATGTTATAAAAGTTTTAAAAAGTAATTGTATTTTGATTTGTATTACTATGTAAATACTTTATAGGTAATAAGAGAAAGGTATTTGTTAGTTTTAAAGAAGTAAAATAATAACTGAAAAGGTACCCGTTTTAAACAAAGGCTGTCATAGTAGAATGTTTAGTTTTGACCTTCTGACTTGTCTTCTAAACACTTAAAAATATTTATACCTTGAATGGTTATTTGTCCTTCAGTTTTTTTTTCTTTTGTTCTACAGTTTTCCAGCCATTTTTTCAGCAATTCTTTTTGGAGTACTATTTGTCCAATCCACTGCCTCCAGTTGGGTAAAATATTATTGTTAAATAAGTACTTTGTTGCTTGTTCCACAGTTTCAAATATTTGTATGCCCTCTGGAAGGAAGATTTTCATGCTTGCTGGAAATAAAAGGTGTGTTTTCAGCTGTTTCTTTTTTAATGCTTTTATTAAAGGAAGGAATTCTCTCTTCTTAGAAACCACAATCGAAGAATAGTCATTATCAAATCTGATTAAAGCATCTTGGAATTTAATAGGTGAATTTGCCCAAGCATTTTTAGTATAAGTTCTTTGTCCTAGGTAGAAAATAGTCTCATGATTATGGATCTTTTATTTTTGAAGTAGAAGGATTTTCTAAAGATGTTACTGATTTGTGTGCACGTTCAATGCCATATGAAAGTGCTACAGGTAGTGTCAGTATGTCTGGTATCCAGGATGTAAGAAAATTGATTAAGTTGTCTCCTTCATTTCCTCAGGTAGTCCATATATCTGGATGTTGTTCCTTCTAGTTCTATTTTCTAGGTTGTCTAATTTTTCCAGTAGATAGGTGTTTTATTTTAATAAAAATTCTGTTTGGTGTTCTTCTTCTTCTTCTGTAGGTCTGGAGTCCATATCATTTAGTGATTGTTCCATAGCTGATACCTGTCCTTTTTGTTGCATAACTATTTCTTGAAGTTGTTCCAGTTGCTGAGAACATTTGTCCTTGAAAGTATCCAATTTATCAATCTTGTCAATTTTTAGTGACAAATCCTGGATATTAGATAACACATAATGCAGTTCCTTCTTGGAGGAAAACTCCTGTGAAGAGTTTTTAAGATGACTCATTCTGAAGTGCTGATGGTATTTATTTTCTGCTGCTTAATTTGACAGGAATTTTTTGATGTCAGGTAATATAAAGTTCTTCACTATATGCTCCACGGTATTAGAAGTTGATTAATGGCATTATAATACTCAGTTTGTTTCTTAAATCTTAAAATTCCTGTCAGAAATAGTATTAAGGTAAGAGAGCCAAGAGATTCTGCTGCTACAAGTTCACCATCTTGGCCACGCCCAATTATATGATTTATTAAATCACTGTAGACAGGAAACCGTTCCCTTTTGTCATAAACAAAACAATAAATACATCAAATGTACAATCTGGTGGGATGTGGGAGAATAAAATATAACAAGTTATGTAATAGGAAAAGGAAGCACTTGACCTTACATAAATCATGCCTCCTCCCAGTTCATAAAACAAAACTTTGAAAAATTAGTAAGGAACTCAAGAAAAGTATAAGAACCACAGAGGTTGCCTACAAGCAAAGATAGCCACTTACACTAAAGAAACCATAAGGCCTTTTTGGCTATATGTGTAATAATCTACAATAATACACTGCCATGTGCTGAACTCATTGTAAGTGGTTCTATGCACATCAGTCCATAATCCATAGCTAACATCTTGGCTAATAAATTCAGCTCTGATTTCACTGTACCTACTACAGCTTTGGTCTGTCCATACCAGTTTAGGAAAAATCCTAATCCTCACTCTACCACCAGTAATGGCCAGGTGTGACCTGCCCTCACCAAAACAAAAATACTTCCACAAAACCATACAATATATCCAGTTGCTTGCTGGTAATGCTAAAGTATCACCTAGCCAATATCTCCTAAATATCTTTAAAAACAGTCTGTCTAAAGGGTGTTTACCTGATGATTGGAGGAATGCCACTATTGTCTTCCTTCATCAGTTTGTCCCCTCCACTAATTCGGTTAACTAGAGGGTCATCAGTTTCACTAGCTTTATCTATAAATAAATTATAGTACAGTAATCTAAATAATAAGGATGTATGAAATCTGCAGAGTCCAAAAATTTTCAGGGTGTCTATGTCAAGCATAGATTATACTTTCATAATCTTGTTACCTTCCTTTAAAATGCCATCAAATTCCTGGATAAAGGTCTTTGCACTAATGATTGGGATGTCACCAAAGTATTTGTTAACATTCCTTACTATAGTATTATAAATAAGCTAAACCAGCTAAATGTTGACCTTTTGTAGTCTACTGGATTGCTAACTGGCTATCAGACAGAACACAATCAGAATAAATGGCGCCATCTCAAAAAGCAAAATGTAACTAGTAGCTTCTCTCAAGGTTGTCTCCCAGGCTGGCTCCACTTTGAAACCTATTTCTCTGAAGTATACTCTGAATAATACTGATCTCTGTTTATACCACTTTGATTGAATTCATTGATTTCTGCTTTAATGTATATTTTCTGTACATATTACTGTAATCAAACAAACTAGATTCCTGCTTTTATGTATATATTCTGTATATGTTACTATATTTACTATCTGTAACACTGTTTCTGCTTCTGTACTAATTAATGTTTATATTTTTTCTGTATCTCGTTGGAGCTTTTCTCCCCAGGCCTCCACTGAAAATGGGCTCTTTTAAGCCCAGTGGACTTATCCCGGTAAACAAATGCAATAAATAAATAAATAAATAAATAAATAAATAAATAAAATAAATATGTTCAGCAAATACAAATAGCTAATTTTGCAGATTACTGAAAGTTAGGAATCATCTTAAACCCTCCCTAAAATCCACTAATACTCCAACAACCCCTTAATTTACTAATAATTGTTTTTCTAATCCTTCATGAAAGAAGATGTAGGTAACCTAATAAAACAAACAGGGAATGAACATTATCATACACACAGTTCTTCCCATTGTGCTAAAATAATGTTGGTGCAGGGGTGGTGGTGATGGGGGGGGGGGGCATTGCTGCCCCCATTACCACAACTTGGGTTTGTTGCACTCTCCCTTGAATTTATTGAAGATATCTAGATTTTTTAACTAGACTTCATCAGTATTTTATCCAAATAATGTTGTTATTTTGTCTTGTACCTTATAAAATCCATGCCTAATCATGCCTAAATGTACATTTACTTGCTGTAATATTTTACCATTGTCATTTGTCTTATTTTATTCCAAAATCCACTATGTTATAATATTCTATAAACATGTATCACATGTGCATCTTTATTACATTCCCTTTTGTAAACATTTCTTTCTTCCATTCTTTTATACTTTACCTAAACTTTACAGGAAACTTCCCTGATGATATCCTCCACAAAAACCTTACAGTTCAATTTCTTTTAATCTATTTTGTCTTCATAAAACAAATATAATTATATCTCATTCAGCCCTTTCCAATGATTAAAACAAAAACAGTATTTCATAATCTTCTCAGCGTATCTTTGACAGATAGTTCCAGTGTTAGATCTAGAATTTTCTGAAGGGGGAACAGACTGGAATGTAGTTCGCTAGTGGGTACGCAGTCTGTAACATTGGTCACCTGATTGGAGTGCTTTGAAAAGTTGGTATATTCATTGGAATTTATTTGGGGTTTGGTTATTATAATGGAAGCTGATAATTTCTACACTGCCCAGCACACTGCAGATACATAGACAGTGCTAGTTGCTTCAAGATGCCTAGGGCAGATGTTTGGTCACCCCTGCCATTAACACTTCCTAGTGCTATAACTTGCACATGCACTTTAATAATCTAACAATTTCACATGACTCCTCACCTTTATCCTCATAGGATCATAGCATCATAGGAGGTTACTAGGCTATTGTCCCTGAGGCCCTTGTAAGCCTAGCCAAGAGTTTAGCCCATGTTTAGACAAGTCAGCACCCAAAGCCCCAGTAGAGACAAAGGTGGAATCCCAGGGGTGTATTTTCTGTTTTCCATCCAGTTATCCAGGTTGCACTTAAAAAATGATAATGAGGTACTCTGCATGATGTGGAGTGGGAGTCTATTCCACAGATGGGGGAGTCTCTGGGACACAAATCTGTCCCACCAACAAGTCCTATTGATATCACAGACCAGGTTGAAGTCACGCATATGGGTTGCTCGAGTGGAGCTTGACTTGCAGATATGCAGCAGTCTCATCAATGCGGGGTCTGAGATTGCTTTGTATGCCAGACAGAAGTCACCTCTGAGGACTCTGTATGAAACTGAGAAGAAGGACAGGGCTTTTAGCCTATCTGTGTAGGGTAGGTGTTTGAGGGCCTGGATTCTGCTGGTGAGGAACCACTGTGGTCTCTCCAGCTGCTGCATGTGCTTTGCAAGGTACATGCCGAAGGGGGCGTTGTACTCAATAATTGACCTTATAGGGGAAGAATACAGGGATCTTATGACCTCTTTGTCCTTGGATGAAATACTGTTACTTATGAGGTGGGCTATGTAGAAAGCTTTCCGTACAATGGAAGCAACATGGTGATCAAAAATCAGGTTGCTATCAGCCTGGGTGCCCAAATCCCTCACTACTGAGTGTGTACTTAGGATGTTGTTATTAATGTGATATGTGGGGATGTCACTCTCCCCAAAGGAGATGATTATGCATTTTTTTGGCATTCAGCTTGAGGCCATGTTTCTGGCACCAGTCATTTGTTTGGGTAAGACCCTCATGGAGGAAGTCCACATCACTTGGGGAATTGATGACTGTGCCCAGCTTGCAGTCATCTGCAAATCTGGTTATCCATAGCCCACTGGCTTTGGCCTGCACCTCAGAGAAGTATATGCCAAATAATAGAGGCCCCAAGACCGATCCCTGGGGTATGCCACTCGTTACATGTCTATTGCTTGAGGTAACTTCCTCTAATTTGATTTGGTGGGTTCTATCAGTGAGCCAGTTTGCTACCCATCTGGTAACATATAGATTGATGCCTAGTTGAGAGAGTTTATCTGCACTGTCTTTCTCTCATCCATGGCTTTGGTGACTTGTCTCAAAGAAGTTGAAGTCAACCAGATTTAACAGACATGACCTCCCCTTGACAAAGCCAAACTGTGTAGGATTGAGTGTTTTGAAGTTGCCAATGACACTGTTAAAGAGGTCCATAATAATCCATTCTATGGCCTTGCAGATCAGGCTAGTTAGGCTGATGGATCTATAATTTCCTGGATTGGTGGACTCTCCACCTTTGTGCAAAGGGATGACAGTGGCTGTCCTCCACTCGGCTGGGACAAAGCCAGTACTCAGGCTTTGGTTGAATAGGGTGCCTAATGGTGCTTCAAGTTCATGCCTGAGTCCATATAGGATGCAGCCTGGAATGTTATCGGGTCCCATGGAGGCTGTATTTTTTGCCTTTGAGAGGGCAATGATAACCTGTTCCCTAGAGATAAGGGGTGGGGAAAAAGGTACTGGGGATGTGCTGGTTTACTGGTGGGGGGGGGGGGCAGAGGGAAGAAGTTTTTGCTGAATCTGTCAGCCAGCAGATTGGGTATATCTACAGCATTTGTGTATGTGGTGTCCTTGACCACCAGTTCTGAACAGATCTGGGTGCTTCCTTTGAGATTGCAGACATATGTGAAGAAGGCCTTATGATTGTCTTTAGTAGATGTGGCCAATTTGGACTTGAAGTTGGCTTTAGAGGATTTCACTAGTGCTCTTATTTGCTTGTTCATGCTAAGGAGAGATTGCTTCCAATTGGGAACCTGCTCCTTCCTGGTCCCGGACAGCAATTTTTTCCTATTGTTATATAGTTTATTTATTGCAGATGCCCACCAGACAGGTTTACTCTTCCTTGCAGAGGATGATTTTGTCCTGTCAGGTATTCCTGATTCCATGCATTTACAAATTCTCCTATTGTACTTTGGTGTATTTGGACATTTGTGCCAGTTCCTGCAGTGGGGGAGGGGGCTGTAAAGCTGCTTATACCATCCCTCAGTAGGTTACAATCAGCTTTGGAGAAGATTTTTTTGTTTGATCCTAACTTGGGGGGGGGGGGGGTTAGGGGAAATGTTGAGTTAGAAAGTGATGGTTTATGGTCAGGTCTTACCAGGGAAGATGATACCGTAGGGGTGCTGCAGTGGTTACTCAAGTTGGTTAATACCAAGTCCAAGATATTACCACCTCAAAAGATAGCCACCTTCTGCATATGCCCACGTTTGGACTGTGTGGAAAGTGAAAGAAGAAATGACTGTAGCAATGTAATAGAACTGGTTGGACATAGACACATATACTGCCCCCTCCCCCAACAAGTCAGATCATTCAAGTTTCATAGATGCCCTCAACACTATCACTAAAAGACTGTCATTTTTGTGTATGCCTCTCAGATTTTGTTTTGAGGAAAGAAAAAGAAATAACAACATATATAACTCTGTGGCAAGCCATATGAAATAATTTAGCAATGACCATGTGTCTGCACTTGTGCTGTTGTAGACAACATGCCTCTTCATCCCCACTCCTAAAAGATAGACTCTTTATGTGTACATCTCAAATGTTTGAGTGTGAGGAAAACCATATACTTTAACTTCTTGCTGATAGAGTTATAAACTGCCTACCCAACAAGTCTTATCAAATCATTAAACAATGGTTATACAAAACATTATATCCCCAGATTCCCCCCACTCCAAAAGATGGCGACTTTCTGAATAGACCAAGCCTGCCACAAGAAGAAGGACTAATTGATACAGTAATTGTTGTCTGGCATTAATTAGGGATAGTCTGGCATGGTGAAAGCCAAGAGGTGTTTTAAGTGTAGATAAAGACATGTAGAGGCACATAGTAGGGTCCTAGGAAGACGTGCACTCAACCAGAGAATATAGACAGACTAATTAAATGATGCTGTGCTGAGGGCATGAAGGGAAGGTAACATGTATGTGGGTGTCTGAGTGAGTGAAACTGAGATGTTGAATAGGGATGTAATTTTTCTAGAGGGAAGAGAATGTGCATTTTTTTCTTAGTTTTGTTAACTTTGTATAGTATGGTGGAAGTACTGTAATTATTACTGCCAAAAACCTATAAGAAATCTCTGTATTCTTGCAAATATTTCACAATAGCCTTTGTCTACATTTCAAAAATTTTGCAGAGAACTTATAAGCTGTTAACAGTCAAAGTGGGGCTTGGTTGTGGTAAAGGTGCATGTAAGGTGGATAATGCTTATCTATATTGAATAGGAAGATGTTACCAATGTACTACAAGAGTAAACATGGTACAGAACATACATTTTAGAGTGTAGCTATATTGTGTCACAGGCAATGGGGGTACAGGGAATGAAGATTTGATTAAAGATGGGGTGGAGAATAGAACTACATTGTGGAAGATAAGGTGAGAGGTCTGCCGGTGAGATGGACGGTTATAGGGCAGTTAAGGAACAGTGAAGGAGAGTGATTAAGGAGAGCAAAGTACTATACTATCTCCTGCAAAAAAGTAGCAAAGTAGAAGATTATAGGGAGGATGCAGGGTAGGGTACAAATGGTAAGCGAGGAGTAAATGGGGATAGTGTAGTTGAGGTATTTCAGTTTGACATACTAGAACATAGATAATGGGGGCTTATACATACTAAATTACAGATAGCTGTGTCCCAGAGTACTCGCTTCTTTCCAAGTTATGGTGATTTCATTGTTAGCATATATAGAGAGGAATGGGAAAGGGTGGGGTGGGAGCAAGTGATGTAAGGTTACTTTCCCTGGGCAAAAAAAAAAAAAAAAAATTTAAATGAGAACAGCAATTGTCAACATTTGCTCTACTCCTTCACCTTCACATGCATTTATGGGCCTCAGAATTGCTATTGGATGCCAAGGCTTCCTCCTTATTTTACTTGTTTCCTTTACTGCAGTCATTCCATGAGTCCAGCACCTCTTTGAGCTTGTCTTGATATCCCTGATGTTTCTTGATACTACCTTCATCTTTCATGCTCCTCCTCTTTTTGACTTGCCTCCACTCTCCATATCTCTTTTCTTTCTCTGTATTCATGCCTGATGTTTGGTTATTCTGTGCCCAAGTGTTTGTGTTCACTGCTGATTCAGTTGTCCCTGTGTACTTGCCTCCTCTTTATACGATTCCTACGTATCATAGCTCACTTTGTTGTTAACAGCAGGCAGCTGTCACCTGATCCACTTTCCCTCAATCACTTCTGTGTACAGTGTCACAGCTCTGCGCAGCACCTGGCATCTCCATCTGTTTACCTCCACGTCACCTTTACTACCACTGGGTAGAGTAACTGCTGCTGCTGTTGCCTTCATTGCTACATGTCACATCGCTGGGAAGGATGTTACTCTCCATCTCCAAACATCTCCAGAGTACCGTTTCCTGCACCTCTTCTGCTATCCCTTGTTCATTAGATCTCATTCCACTACTGCAGTCTTCAACAGACATATGTTTGCTTTAGGACTAGTGTATTTAAATATTAGATGCATAGGCTATGTAAAATTCTATATTGTTCTTCCAAATCTCAGTACATGATCTTCCTGGCCATGTGTATGAACATCTCACTGGTAAGCTTCTCATCCACTGTACAAGGAATTCCACAAGACTGCTTCTCTTTACACCTTCTTTTAGGCCACGTAACCAGATAGTAATTACCCCTGAGCATTTGTTTGAATTATTGCTCCAGTCCTTTAACGTTTCACTGTTACCTAAAGTGCTTTAATTTTCTCACCTTGCCATTGTAATCTGATGCTGTTGATCCCCACTTTAGTGCACTGACTTTCTAGCCCAGCTTTAGTGGACTGACATTCTGGCCCATCTTATAGTTTATCTGCTCCTAGCTGAAGACTGCACAGTGTTCCATGGACCTGCAATTGTTAAGGTCAACCACTTTGTCTTCATAAGTACTCTGTATGTTCTCCTCGAGTATCTAAGATCTTGCTTATTACTCTTGGCTGTCTTTCCCAGCTTAATCTTTAATACTCATGCATGATTTTGCACACACTTCCCTCCTTCTCCATAATATATTAACATTCTGGAATCACGCAATGGAATGACTTCATTAGTTGGCCATACTGTTTAGGTTCTATTACTGGTCATCCTGAATAAGTTATGGGGGTGATGTAGTTCTGACGTCAGAATAAGATGGACCTACTTTAAGTGATCTCTGTATCTGCATTGTTTTGCCACTCATGGTACATAAGAATGACTGTAATGTCTTCAAGAAGAGGATGGGGTGCTGACAAAGAAATACCTGGAGCTCCTTATCTGATATGCAGTCTTTGTGGCTGAAGCTACTGATGGAAGAGTGACATCATACTAGTCATGATGGTTAAATTAATGATAGCATATGGCCTGTGTTTGTGAAGGATGGAGCTCACAATGGTACAGAGAAAGAAAGAACCGCCATCTTACGTTGTTACTACTCAAACAGGTAGCTTTAAGGGGGGACAGCATCATAAATTCAGTCTGAAGGGTACACTGCCAGGTGGATAGGCTAATAAGATTCACTTAGGGATGGGGTGCAATATGGTATTGCTACAACAACATATTGGCATCACAGTATTTTTTTTGCTTACTGAAAAAGTAACTTTATTACAACATCTTAATAACCAGAAAAGGGTACGTAGCATGAGGAAAAAACGAAGGAAAAAAAAGAAGGGACAGTGTTATTAAACACTTAGACATAATTAACAACCAAATCTAGATACCAGCATACACAGAATTATAAACAAACGTATAACCATTTTATGTTCTGTATTTAAGTGTGCATAAGTTTTTGATGTTCTGAGATAAGTTCAGTTTGTAGTGTGAATTTTTCATGGGCAACATCATTTCATTTATTTCACGGTAAGCAATTTTTGTTAAAATATCTTTCCAACCAATAAAAAAAATTAACATCTACTAAGATACCACGAAGAACTTCAGATAATTTCAATATGGAATTGATATTTAGATGTAGTTATTAACATCAGAGTGGATACTGATTATGCAATGGATTGTAAATTTAGACTGGAATGTCCATTCTTAAATTAGAAGCAGCAATGCTTGATTCCCAGAAAACAACAAATAATGGAAACTCCACATTACATTTGAAACATAACAACAGGTAAAGTGCACATTAACTAACTTAGTAGAAACAACTCTTGCTGAAACCACTCAGTAGGCCCACAGCAGGGGTAAGGCAAATTTACTAATGGTATTAAGTAGGTTCTCTGCCCTATGTATCCAGTCTGTCTCTCCCTGCAACTGCTTTACAAGGAGCCCATTTCAAATGCATCTTCTCCCTCAGCCTACTATTGTGAGTGTTAAACTCCATATCACACACACCTTGAAGAAGTATCCAAAAACTCTGCGCATCAGAGGGACTCCTTCTTTTCTAGGCCATCATGATTATCTTCTTAGCAACTTGGGAACAGGATCAAGACCAATTAAAAATAGCTCTGGTATAATCTTCACTCTTCTGCACCACATCGTCTCACACCAGCCAGAAAGTTCTAGTTTTAGTGAGTCTGAGTAAGGACAACCCCAAAATATGTGGAGCTAATCCCCTAATGCCTGATGATCACTCTTCCAACAAACGGGTACATCCAAATGAACCTAGAAGGGGTGTAAAAATACTTGAGGAAACAGTACCACCTCCCAAAAAAATGATACTGCCTGGACCTGGTCGACAATACCAAGACAATCAACCCCCAAGACTCTTCTGCACCAGAGCCTGTGCTCGTCAGCATGCTCCCTCCTACTTGAGAATAAGACCCTATTCATTTTTGATATCAACCCCTCATCAAACATTTGCTCCTCCTTGACTCCACCCAAAATGCAACCCACAACAACCAATCTTTCCTCTCTGTTTTATTTAGCATCAGTATACCTGTCTTCTGCATCAAAAGGGTAAAAGGCCAAGAGATGTCCGCTCTTCCCCCAAACCTGTCCTGAAATTCCATAATGTCCAAGAGCTTTGTCCTTTCCTATAACTGTTTCCAAAAATCTAACTAGGGAATGGAATCTAAAAATCTGACCGTGCAGGGGTAAAGGAGCTCTCAAACTGCTTTCCACTGATGGAGGTTACCTGTAGTAACCAAGAAACTGTACTGGCTTCCTTAAAAGAACTTACAACCAATCTGAGTACCTCTGCTCTACCCCCCCCCCCAATCCAGTAGGGATATTGTTAGATGTAAATTCAAAATCCTGTAGAAACCAAAGGGTGCCCTTCCAAGCTGGAGAGTGACTTGGGTTGGCCACCCAAAAGTCACTTTTAATCTAGCTGAGTAACTGTCATTTTCAAAATTTGGGAGAGCTATCCTGCTGAGGGGATGGAGGTGGTGTTGAGCACCAGCAAATCCCATACTAACCTTGCCCACTCCTTCAACAAACAAAACCAGTAGCCAATCACTTCAAATTAATAAAAAATCTCTTACTCGGGGGGGGGGGGGATTCCCTGGGAAGCATACAATTCCACTGGTAGAACAAAGTAGGACACTGCCTGAATTCGCTGCTCAAAGCCCAAAGATAATCCTTTCCTCTTCCTATAAAATTGCCCCACTCTTGATAGAATGTCTCCATAAGACTCCTTTACTCTGTCTGACAGCATAGGACCTAACTGTATGTCCAGATATACCACTCACTGCATTTTGATTTTCTAAAAAAGAGAATTAACATCCTCTGCAGTTATATCCCTCCAGGAAACAACTCTCCTATAATAAAGGAAATCTTATAATGGGCTACATTCAACCTGCCCCAAGAAACTATCCTGTTAGGCAACCTAAACCTAGGCTGACTAGTCTGCAACTCCAACAATCCCTCAATCCATATTAATTTATTTGGATTCTCGCAATTAATCCAAGAACCCACCAGAGTTGACAAAACATCCAAAAAACATTCAATCCTCGATTGGAGTTTAGTTAATTTCCCCAAAGAAAATTATCATATGGGCTGCCTACCTGATGTACTGACTGACCACTGCCCCACATCCCTCCTTTGTAAACAGGTAAACATACCAAACCCATATTGTATAAGGAAACTAGGGATGAACACAAGGTAAATTCACAAATTCTTAACAGCATGTTACAACAATGTAACTACAAACTCTAGCATTAGACCAGGCAGTTGAGCTTTTCAATAGCAGTTTTATGAATGTTCTAAATACAGTAGCTCCCATTAGAAAACTTAGAACTAAAGTTAACTATGCCCAATGGCTGAATAGGACCACAAAAGCCTTACTAAAAGCCAGAGACAATGCCTGGAAGGTCTGGAAAAAGAATAACACTAGACAAAATAGGCAAAAATATCAACAACTTTGGAATCAGGCCAAAAAAACAAACAAAAATGGATAAACAAAGCTACTTCCTAGGTATCCAAAACAAACATTCCAAAAACCGCCAAAAGTTCTGGCAAGCTATCAATTCCCTTCTGAAACCCGGCAAAACTACCACCCCAGTTCCCAACACCAACACTAATAATGACAGTCAATTTAATCATCACTTCACAGAATCTGTTCTGTCATTATCTACCCAGCTATCTAACAATAACTCCATATTCACCCCACTATAGATCACAATAATATACCTTCCTTTACTCTCTCACCTGTACCAACCTCCACAGTTAAAAAACTACTCTCAAAACTAAAACCTACCACTCTTGCAGCAGATGATTTACCCGCTAATTTCCTAAAATTATCTGCAGAGTCCCTAGCCTACTCTGTCTCAATTCTTTTAAACTGCTCTATACAAGAAGCTTACATCCCCCAACTATGGAAAGTGTCATATATTATTCCCCTACACAAAGGCGGCAACTCCTATGAGCTATCAAACTACCGCACCATTGCTATCCTATTCCCCATTTCCAAGATCCTTGGGAAATGTATTCATACCCAAGTGATGCACTTCTTAACCTCACATAATCTCCTCTCCTTCACACAGCATGGTTTTCACCCAAACCATAGTACAACTACTGCTCTTCTCTCTTTTACTAACCAGATTAATCAACTTAGAAACAACAACAACTTCATATCAGCCATATTCTTAGATCTCGCTAAGGCATTTGACATGGTCTCGCATTACCTGCTTTTAGACACTCTATCCTCCATGTCCTTTGCCCCCTCCACTACTGCTTGGTTCAAAACCTATCTCTCTGACAGGAAACAATCAGTCAAATAGCAAGATGTACTATCATCCCTACTACCAACTACCATAGGTGTTCCACAAGGCTCAATACTGGGGCCTCTACTATTCACCATTTTTACCAACAAACTACATACCTCCACCCTGCATGCATCACTTATACAGTACGCTGATGACTCCACCCTAATCTGCTCAGCCGCATCCCTAACCACTCTTTAAAAACTTACCCAAGAATCCTTCAGCTCCATGGAAAAATGGATTACTGACATCCAACTGATTCTAAACCCCAACAAGACCAAATTACTTCTATTCACCCCCAGCAAATCCAGAACCACACCTCCTTCCTTCACTATCACCTACAAAAATGGCACCAGAATTTCTCCCTCCCTCCATACTAAGCTCCTTGGTGTTGAAACAGATAAAAATCTTCCCTTTGATGTCCATATCCCTCAAACCATTAAAAAGGTACATAAAAACTTAGGAACATTATACAAACACAAAAACTTCCTATCAGACCAAGCACGAGTCATCCTAGCCCAAACCCTCCTTTTGTCTACCCTAATGTATGGCATCATCAGTCCTAACCCACATTAGGAAAACAGACCTAGACAAACTAGAACCATGCTACAATAAGATTGCAAAATTTGCCAATAACTGTACTTTTAGAAGCCATCACTGCCTTGCCCTAAAGAAACTACAGTGGTTAGAACTCCCTCAGTTAATTAGTTACCACCAACTAGTGCTCACCTTCAACATCCTAAAGAATCCCCACAAGACTCCAGCCCTAAATCAACTACTAAACCAATATTCAGTAAACCATCCTCTACGCTCATCCGACAAAACCCTTCTCTGTATATCCAAACCTAACAATACTGCAGGGAAAGCTCTTTTCTGTCATACCATAGCTAGAAAGTGGAATAACCTCCCCCAGAATATCTGTTCAGCACCATTTATCTCACTGTTCAAAAAGTCACTAAAGTCACGCCTCTTGCACTCCTGGCTCTGTCCTTCCATCACATAAATGCTTTCCTGCTCTCCTCCAATTCTTCCTACCTTTCCTCTCTTCTCTACTTACTGTCTCTATAATACAACACTAAAAACTCCTAAAGTACTGCCATACAGGGTCTACTATGTGTAAATTAAGCTTGCTTGGAACAAACCACTGTAGATTTATTATGTCCTGTGTGATGTCAATTTTGATTGTATTGTTTAATGTGGAGTTTTATTTTCTCCCAAATGCTGCCATCCAGGGCCTACTATGTTTAAATTAAGCTTGCTTGGAACAAGCCATTGTAAATTTATTACTGCTTGTATGACATATCTTTTTGATTGTATAATTACCACTGCACATACTGTTTGATGTGGAGCTTTTCTCCCTAGGCCTCTGCTGTAAATGGACCTCGTTCCAGTCAGACTTTCTGGGTTAACAAATGTAAAATAAAATAAAAAAATAAAGTAGGTCACAAGTTTAGGAGACAAATTACAGTTAATCCTAACTGCTTGGGTTTTACTTACTTTCACTAAATACTGTGCAAGATCTCTAAATAGCTCAATTTCCCATATTACCCTTGGCAAATAATTTTCTTGATTCCTCAGGCACAAGAACAAGTTTGCATCATAAAATGCCAGTAACTGCAGATGCCCCCCCCCCCCCCACCACTGAAACCCTTATCATTGCATCTTTCAACTTCACCACCAGTGGCTCAGTACAAAGTGTGAAAAGGAGAGAGGTGAAAGGGGACATCTTTAACAAATGCTTCTCTGAAACTCAAAGAAACCCAACAAATGGAAACATATTTTTATATAGACCTATGTGCTATTATATAATCCTTTCAATAATATTCAAACTGGTGAAAAGGAGTGTCTGTCCCTCTTTATTAACATGTTCTATAATCAATGCAATCTTAATTATATTGTCAAGTAGTGTTCTGCCCGGCACAAAACTGGTTTGATCCTGGTGTATCACTGCTCTTAAACAAGGGGCCATACTCCTCACAATAATGGGCATAAATAGTTTATAATTATGGCCCGAAATGGAATTTGGTCTACATGAACCAACCTCCAAAGGGTCCTTTCCTGGCTTCAAAGTAATAACCCTCTTCCAGGTGAGAGAAGGGTCCTCTTTGAGAAACACCCTATTTTGCTAACTTGATAAGATACCTGACAGTGAATGTTTTTTAATATCATAAACATCAAGACATCAAGAGGCAACCTGTCCATGCCTGGTGTCTTTCCCCTCACTTGGGCCCTTACCACCAGCTTCATCTCTTCTTCACTGATAGGTGCAATCAATGCCTCCTGGTGTAATATACTCAACTCCTGCAGGTCAACATTTGCTAAATAGCTCCCTATTATCAACGGATTATCAATTGTGTAGAGGACTCTGGCATACAACTTTGAGAAATACTTCACAAAGGAATCTAACACCCCCTGAGGCAACACAAACCTCATCACTAATGGGGTCCCTTATTCCACAAATCAACCTCCCCATGTTCTGCTGCCTTAAGTGGATTGCTTAGTGCCCCAATGCCCTGGGCTAGGTCCATAATTTATTGATCGCAAAATCTTTTTGGCCTTATACAAACATCTCTCAAGAAATTGAGTCATATTAGCTCTGGTTGTTCTAACTTCTCTTCTGCTCCCTGGATCCCTTTAGTGACCCACATCCTGAGTGACAAGCAATTCCCATTTCACCACTATTCATCTCTGAGAATATGCCTCCCTAGATTAACCTCAAAGCCTCTCTGTAACTGCACCATGAAAGGATTTAAAGAATCACTCTTTCCCTGTATATTCCACTCACTTCCCTCAAGCTCAGACAAATGTGACTCATAAAATCCTTCTATGATCCGAGCAAAAGCTGGGTGGAGTATATGGTTATCAGGAGAGGATTCAGCCAACAATCTCAAGACAGCTTAACCCCCCCCAAGACCCTTCCCCAGCAGAACCTATTGTTGTTTGTATGCCCAAAATAGATTCAATTTCCAGGGTCTTGGCAGACTTCCCCCATCCCATCTCCACATGAGCAGCAGAGAAGAGTGATTAGCTAACAGTACTGGGAAAGTTTGAAATCCACAAAACAAATGCCCATTCTCCCTCAAAGTTAATATCTTGTCTATAAATAAAAAAAAAAAACATCCTGCGAGATCTAGCATATGACATATATACTGCAGTGAAGAATATGTAAATCTCTGAACACGCACCCCCAACGACATAATCGCATGTTTGATACCTTATTTCTTAATGTATACATTAAAATTCACCAAAACTCCTTAGTAAATGTGAATGTAAATCTGCCCTGGATTAAATTATGGTTGAGAGTTAGCATCAACCAGATAAATAGCCCAGTGTTATGGAGTCTTGAAATCAGTGTGTAGCTACAAAGGAAAAGGTATAAAAGTGATAGAGAACCTGCACAAAAATGTTCATGAGAAATGAATGTTAGGCATGATATATGTACATACATACGCATGGTATATCAATACATGCATGATAAATGGACACTATGGAAAAATGCTCTAAAATGGTGTAAAACAGCTTGCATAACTGTGATGTCAGAGAGTAGCTGACTAGTATAAAAGAATTCCAAAAAAGCATGTCTGGGCAGTTATGCATTTCATTCAAAGGTAGGGCTCCCAAATATGTGTTTGTATGTGTGTGTGTGTGTGTGTGTGTGTGTGTGTGTGTGTGTGTGTGTGTGTGTCATTTATATCTATATCTATCTATCTATCTATCTATCTATCTATCTATCTATCTATCTATCTATCTATCTATCTATCTATCTATCTCTATTTATTTACTTATACCCACACAAGTACGCGCGTGTGTGTGTGTGTGTGTGTGTGTGCACACGCACGTGTGCGTGTTATTTATATATAAATAAACACACACACAAATATATATATATATATGTGTGTGTGTGTGTGTGTGTGCGTGTGTGTCTGTCCACGTCTAAATCTTGAAAGCTCATAAACTCAAAATTCAAAATACTGAGTCCAAAATCTTGAAAGTTCAAACTACTGAAAACTCAAAATACTGAATTTCGTAATAACGAAAAAACTACAGGATACCAACACTTACTATAATCCACCAAAAGTATATATAGAGAGAAACAAAAGACAAAGCATATTAGTTTACTCCAAGTATTAGCAGGGGGGCAAGCCCCCCTGCACCGCCCATGTGGGGAGCTGCACCCCCCACATCCCCTGCTACTTAAATACATCAACTCCGAGATCACACTTTACTAAACTAAAATGAGTTATGTTGTATTATAGCAAATTAAAAGGGAACATGACTAAGGTTACAAAAGGCAGTCATGAAGCACATAATGGTATGTTTGCCATTTTCTTCTGTGGAGTGCGATCTCGAAGTTGATATATTTAAGTAGCTGGGGATGTGCAGGGGTGTTTGCCCCCTGCTTATAGTTGGGGAAGAGTAATATGTTTTATTATGTAGTTGTGCTGGAATATTGTAAGTGTTGGTCTGTTCTGTTTTTTCGAAATTTTGTGCCCCCAACACCCCCACTACATTAAATATACTAACTCCGAGATCGCACTACAGTGAAGAAACAGGTATATTCCCTTATCCCCACTGTAGTGCTCTGTTTTATTTAGATTGCCAGGTCGCTGAACCGGAATATTGAATAAGGAAGGTTGAACTTCTTTGTTTGAAATAATGGTATTTCGATCAAAGAAAGTAGACCCATATATATATATATATATATATATATATATATATATATATATATATATATATTATATATAATATATACAGTGCAATGGAAAAGTATTTGCCCCCTTCCCGATTTCTTATTTTTTTATGTTTGTCACACTTAAATGTTTCAGATCATCAACCAAATGTAAATATTAGACAAAGATAACCCAAGTAAACACAAAATGCAGTTTTTAAGTGATGATTTTATTTATTAAGGAAAAACAACTATCCAAACTTACATGGCCCTATGTGAAAAAGTAATTGCCCCCTAAACCTAATAACTGGTTGTGCCACCCTTAGCAGCAACAACTGCAATCAAGCGTTTGCGATAACTGGCAATGAGTCTTTCACATCGCTGTTGAGGAATTTTGGCCCACTCTTTGCAGAATTGTTTTAATTTAGCAATATTGGAGGGTTTCTGAGCATGAACTGCCTTTTTGAGGTCATGCCACAGCATCTCAATTAGATTCAAGTCCGAACTTTGAGTAGGCCACTCCAAAACCTTCATTTTGTTTTTTTTAAGCCATTCAGAGGTGGACTTGCTGGTGTGTTTTGGATCATTGTCCTGCTGCAGAACCCAAGTGCACTTCAGCTTGAGGTCACAAAATGATGGCTGGACATTCTCCTTCAGGACTTTTTGGTAGAAAGCAGAATTCATGGTTCCATCAATCACAGCAAGTCGTCCAGGTCCAGAAGCAGCAAAGTAGTCCCAGACCATCACACTACCACCACCATGTTTGACTGTTGGCATGATGTTCTTTTTCTGAAATGCTGTGTTACTTTTATGCCAGATGTAATGGGACACACACCTCACAAAAAGTTCAACTTTTGTTTTGTTATTCCACAGAATATTTTTCCAAAAGTCTTGGGAATCATCAAGATTTTTTTTGGCAAAAGTGAGACAAGCCTTTATATTCTTTTTGGTCAGCAGTGGTTTTCACCTTGGAACTCTGCCATGCATGCCATTTTTGCCCAGTCTCTTTCTTATGGTTGAGTCATGAAGACTCACCTTAAATGAGGCAAGTGAGGCCTACAGTTGTTTAGATGTTGTTCTGGGTTCTTTTGTGACCTCTTGGATGAGTCATAGTTGCGCTCTTGGGGTAATTTTTGTAGGCCAGCCACTCCTGGGAAGGTTCACCACTGTTCCATGTTTTCTCCATTTGTGGATAATGGCTCTCACTATGGTTCACTGGAGTCCCAAAGCTTTAGAAATGGCTTTGTAACCTTTTTCAGACTGATAGATGTCAATTATGTTGTTTCTCATCTGTTCCGGAATTTCTTTAGATCCGCGGCATGATGTCTTCCCTTTTGGCTTCTTTTGGCCTACTTCACTTTGTCTGACAGGTTCTATTTAAGTGATCTCTTGATTCAACAGGTCTGGCAGTAATCAGGCCTGAGTGTGGCTAGTGTAATTGAACTCAGCTTTCCCAAAAATGTGATTAACCACAGTTACTTCATGATTTAACAAGGATGGCAATTACTTTTTTTACATAGTGCCATGTAGGTTTGGATAGTATTTTTCCTTAATAAATAAAATCATCACTTAAAAACTGCATTTTGTGTTTACTTGGGTTATCTTTGTCAAATATTTGTCTAATATTTAAATTTGTTTGATGATCTGAAACACTTAAGTGTGACAAACTGGCAAAAAAATAAGAAATCAGGAAGGGGGCAAATACTTTTTCATTGCACTGTATATATATATATATATATATATATATATATATATATATATATATATATATATATATATATATATTATATTTTATATATATATATATATATATATATATATATATATATATATATAAAGTTAACTTATTATACCCATATAAGTATGCATGTGTGTGTGTGTGTGTGTGTGTGTGTGTGTGTGTGTGTGTGTGTGTGTGTGTGTGTGTGTGTGTGTGCCATTTATATTTATATCTGCATTTATATCTATCTATATATGTGTGTATATATATATATATATATATATATATATATATATATATATATATTTCCTTACTTATTATACCTACACAAATATGCATGTGTCTGTGTCCGTGTGTGTGTGTGTGCGTGTGTGTGGTGTGTGTGTGTGTTTGTGTGTGTGTGTGTGTGTGTGTGTGTGTGTGTGTGTGTGTGTGTGTGGTTTTTTTTTTTTTGAGAGTTTAATGAGTGGTAATTTAGACAACATTTCTTATGATTTTTGTAATACTGAGAATCCCAAGCTAGGGATTTTGTTTGGAATACCAAAGGTCCACAAAGACCTTAACCACCCTCGATTCAAGCCTATTGTTTCAGTGCCTAATTACATCACAGAAGGAATTTTCCTTATGGTTGATTATTTTTTAAACCCCTTAGTCAGTAAAATGAGTTCTTTTTTACAGGACTAATGGGATTTTTTGGAACAGTTCAGGAAATTTAATGACTGTTTCTTATTTGACCCATGAAAACATATTTTGTTCACCATCTATATGGTATCACTTTTTACGTTTGTTCCACATGAAACAGGAGTAGAATATGTAAGAGAATATGTTGGGAGATTTTCTAACCTCTCTAATGACCAGTGCAACTTGTGCTGTGATTTGATAAATGTTCTCTTGAAAAACAATTTTTTTTTTGTTCAATAGCAAAGTGTATAAACAGAACAGAGGGTTTGCTATGGGATCTCCAGCCGCCCCTTCTTTAGCAAACGTTGTTGGATGTTGGGAACACACATTTTTGTAGCCTATTATGGGTAGGCATCATGTATTCTTTTTAAAAAGATTTGTCGATGACTTGTTTTTCATCTTAGAAGGTGACCTCAACCAGGTGAAAGAGTTTATTGATTGTTTAAATTCTGGTTCTGAGTTTCTAAAATTTACTCTAGGTGACGTGGGTTTAAAGGTTAACTTTTTGGACGTCATTTTAGAATGGGTTATGGTTCTGAAGAGATCTGTAAGCAGGATTTATCATAAAAAAAACTTTTACCAACAGTTACCTACACTATAAAAGCTTTCATCAGCAATTTATGAAAAACAACATACCCAAGGGCCAGTACATCAGGGCCAGTCGAATGACCAGTATAGACAGTGATTTTATTAATGAAATAGATTTTATTTGTTCACTCTTTTTGGAAAGAGAAGTACAGCTCAGTATGTCATGGACAATCGGATGTCACTCTACCTGCCCATATTACAAGTTCCTTATAGTGGCTCCAAAGTCTTAAACACGTCCAACAAAGAAATATTTTATAACTTAAACATGACTTTGGATAGTGGATAGATAAGAGGCATTATACAGGACAACTGGAAATTTTTAGAGCGTAATCAGGACCTTTTTGTGATTGTTGGCCCCACCCCCATTTTGTGTATAAAAATCACTATAATTTAAAATCATTATTTGAGAGGGTGAAGAAATAAAGCAGAGAAAAGGACTATTTTGGACACAAATAAACCATTTGGCATGCACAAATGTGGAAGTTGTACCATTTGTAGGTACATATTAGAGGGACCTTTTGTAAATTTGCCCCATTTGCCACACACTATTCTAGTGCCTGGTCATTTTAACTGTAAAACCAAAGGTGTGGTGTACATTGGGTTCTGTTCTCATTGTACTGCATTTTATATCGGGATGACCACCCGGGTTCTCTGTGCCAGGATCAAAGAGCACCACTATAGCATAAAAAAGAAGGATGGTAGAAATCCATTTTTTAAACACACTTTGAAGTGTCCTACCTATAATAAGTTCCTGTTTTCAGTTCTGGAACAGTGAACACTTCATAAAAGTGGTGGGGATTTTAAGACAGAGTTAGAACAAAAAGAAGCACTGTGGCAAATTAGGTTAAACTCTGACAAAGCACCAGGGTTGAATGATGTAGTCAACATCGTGTTTTTTAAAGAACCAGAGGGTTAACTTGAAGAAATAGTTTTTAACAGAAGTGTATGTCTTTAATAGTTGAGTTTGTGATGTCACTTAATTGTGGGATGAAAAAGTACTTTCTATTGGCTTATAGATATTTTTAAACTGAAAGTTTTTTACTTTTGAATGTATTGTTTTCTGATGAAGTCTAATGACGAAAGCAGAAAATAAATTGTTGTCTACACTAAAATTTGTGCCTCTTGTTCTCAGTGTAAATTCCAGTTCTTGTGGCTTGTTGTGATATTCTGGAAGTTTTAGTCTCTTTTTGTGATTTGCATGTATGCTTGGGGTCATGGTTATGTTGAAAGGTGAAATTCCTCTTCATCTTTCTAGCAGACGCCTGAAGATTTTGGGCCAAAAGTGACTGGTATTTGGAACTGTTCATAATTCCCTCCACCCTGACTAAAGCCCTAGTTCCAGCTGAAATAAAGCAACACCAAAGCATGATACTGCCACCACCATGCTTCACCGTGGGGATGGTGTTCTTTTGGTGATGTGAATTGTTATTTTTGAGACAAACGTATCTTTTGGAATTGTGGCCAGGAAGTTCAACCTTGGTCTCATCAGACCATAACACATTTTCCCACATGCTTTTGGGAGACGATGTATTGTTTTGCAAATTTTAGCTAGGCCTGGATGTTTTTCTGTGTAAGAAATGGCTTCTGTCTTGCAACCCTACTGCATAGTCCAGATATATGGTGAATACGGGAGATTGTTGTCACATGTAGTACGTAACCAGCACTTGCCAGAAATTCCTGCAGCTCCTTCAGTGTTGCTGTAGGTCTCTTGGCAGCCTCCCTGACCAGTTTTCGTTTTGTCTTTTCATCAATTTTGAAGGGACGTCCAGTTCTTTGCAACATCTTGTTGTCCCATATTTTCTCCACTTTTTGATGACTGTCTTTACTGTGTTCCATGGCATATCCAATGCTGTGGAAATTTTTTTGTACCCTTCTCCTGACTGATACCTTTCAACACTGAAATACCTTTCATGCTTTGTAAGCTGTCGGCAAACCATGGCTTTTGCTGTAGCAGGCAACTGAGTAAATGTCAGGAAAATCCTACGACAGCTGAACTTTATTTGGGGTTAATCAGTCTCTTTAATTGATGGCAGGTGTGTACCCAAGAAGACTGAATGCTGTAATTAAATCAAAAGGTGCTTCAACAAAATATTAGTTTAAGGGGGTACACACTTATGCAACCAGCATATTCTACGTTTTTTATTTTTTTATATTTTTTCCTGTAACAGATTTGTTTGTTTTTCAATTAAATTGTACAGGTTATAGGTCACATTAAAGGTGGGAAAAGTTTTGAAATGATTTATTGTGGTCTTTATTTTTTATATCACAAAAACCTGGCATTTTAACAGGGGTGTGTACACTTTTATATCCACTATATATATATATATATATATATATATATATATATATATATATATATATATATACATATATATATATATATATATATATATATATATATATATATATATATATATATATACACACACACACACACACACACACACACACACGCACATATACAGAGAGAGACAGAGAGAAAATAGAAGACATGAGGTCTGGATTGTGACTGAAGTTTTATTGATGTCAGTTTCTTTGAATGATTTTCTGTTGTTAAGATTCAATGAAGTGAAGGATATCTTAAGTGACTTTACTTTTATTACTGCTTTTCATTTATGTTTTACTTAGTTTTTGTGTTACTTTGCATTTTTTTTATTAGGAATGTAGTAGTTGTACTGCTTTTTACTTGTTTGAGTTGTGGTTGCAGTTTGATTTCTCTTCAGCATGGACTGCAATACTACATTGGGGGGTGGGGGGGCTAAGAGGAAGCCTCAGTGTAGGTGGCCTTTGCCCTATCTCTAACATTGTTCAGTTGTGGGGTTAGTATATTTAAACAAAAGGCACGTGCGAGGAAAGATCTTCATGTTGGGGGTGCAGACTGCCTTCCTTTTTAGCTTGTAAAAATGTTGTCTTACAGTTTTTTAGTAATTTATTGTTTGTCAGTGTATTTTTCTGTAGATGTATAGTACTTTGATGGAGTGCTTTCCTCTTTGTTTTTGATAGTTTGTTTATGAATCCTATGAATTAATGCAAGTATGACATGTATTATATTTTGTACTCTAAGACTGGTGCACAACGTCTATGACCAGTACCAAAGCCATGAGTTATAAAATGACATTCTTTCATCTTGCACTACAAAATGATTCAGATAGCAAATAAACTACACTCAACATATCATTTTTAACTGTTTTAGTTTGAATTTCTTATTCGTATTTATTTCAATGGGATGCAGTGATTATGTATTTTTAAGTTGTCTGAATATTGAATTCAGTACTTTTTATGGGTCATTATGAACAGCCTGTCTCAATGGGCTTCTACTGTGATTTTGAGAGATTTTAATGTATGTTTAAGATTTCAGGCATTTTTTTCATATTATTTTATCAGTGTAACTAGTTTAATCATAGGCTTTGTTAGTTTACAGTTTCATTGTGTATTTAAGAATTTTAAGTTTATTTAGTTTAGTTTATTAAGTTGTTTAAGAAAAGTGGTGGTTGGTGACTTCTAAGCAAAGAGGGTTGCATAAAGCGAAGGAATGGATGTAGTTCACTGGAATGGGGTGGGGTCTTTATTATAGTAGTGCCAGCCTCTATCACTACCCAGCCTTTGACAGTAATCACTTAAGGACAGCGATGTTAAACCTTATGTCTGAAAAAAACTATAATACACAATTTTATATATACAAATGTATGCGCATAGATACACACACTCACACACACACACACACACACACACACACACACACACACACACACACACACACACACACACACACACACACACACATACACACACACATACACACACACACTGAGAAATAAACATAGATAGCATATAAACAGTCACACATGCATGTATACAATGATCTCTTGATGCAGAAATACAGAGTTATAGATGGGGTAGATATCATTGTAGACACAGCAGACATACAAGCACAGATACTTGCATGCATATTATTTATTTATTTATTTATTTAAATTTGTTGACTGGGAGTGTCCGACTGGACGTAGGTCCATTTTCAGCGGAGGCCCGGGGAGAAAAGCTCCACAGTTAAAATAAACAGACAGTATATACATTGGATTACATAGTGAATAACAATTTACATAGCAATTACTTACAACATATTTCCAGATGAAGAACATAGTACATCAGTAGACAACTAGAATCTTTATCTGTGAAGTGCATACCAGACATTAACAAATGTTACAAGAAGAAGCAGTTTGTGCTGTATAATAAGTACTGGCTTATGAGCATCTGAGCTTGCTATAATCAAGGTAGTTAGTGGAGTGGAAAGAAAGGTAGTGGTTGGATGGGGTGGATGATATTAGAGTGGGAGTTGCAAGGGCATAGCCAGCATGTTTTTAGTTGCGCTTTTAGTAAAGTTTTGAAGTGGGTGCATGATGGTATGGAGGTAATTGTGGTTGGGAGTGAGTTCCATAATTTGGCTATGGCACAAGAGAATAGTGCTTCACCAGCAGAGTTATTGGCCTTAGTGATCTGCAAGTGATTTTTGCTGCTGGATCTTAGTGGTCTGGTGGTGCGATAGGGTTGGAGTAGATTCTGGAGGGATGGGACATTTAGTGGATGGTTTACTAGTTTGTGGGCGAGTGAGAGTTGATACCACTGAAGGAGGTGAGGGAGTTCAAGCCAGCCCAGTTCAGCAAGTGAGAGACAGTGGTGACTACGGTAGGATGCCCCTGTGGCGAATTTGGCGATTTTGTTGTAGCAGGTGTCTAGCTTGTTTAGATCACATTGCCTTAGGTTGGTATATATTGGAGAGGCATAAAGTAGGGTGGAGATAAGGTGGAAATTTGCTATTGAAATCTTTGCTGCTTTGGTGAGAAATTGCTTATTTCTGTATAACACTCCTAGTTTTTTGTGGACTTTTTTATAGTCATGGATATGTGAATGTCAAATTTTAGTTTATTGTCTATTTCCACTCCTAGCAATTTGGTGTGTTCAGTTGGGTATATAGTGGTGTTGTCTTTTGCCGTGATGTTAAAGTGAGAGTTGTTTTGAGTATGTTTGGTGGGTTGGAAGATGAGTAGTTTAGTTTTGTTTGGGTTGAGTATTAATTGGGCATCAGATAACCATGTTTCAACAGAGGAAAAGGCTTCCTGTGTGACTTTTTGCAGTTTTGGTAGGGACTGGGCTGAGCAGATGATGGTCGAGTCATCTGCGTATTGTATGAGTGTGCCATGTTTGGTGGCAGAGGCTAGATTATTGGTGTAAACAGAGAAGAGTAGGGGTCCAAGGATGGATCCTTGGGGAACCCCTATGGAGACAGGTAGTTGGGGAGATATGTCATTCTGCCATACAACGGATTGTTGTCAGTCAGACAGGTAACTCTGAAACCAGTTGGTGACCGATTGTGAGAAGGATAGGTTATTGAGGACAGAGATAAGTTGTTTGTGTGGGACCATGTCAAATGCTTTAGATAGGTCTAGGAAAGTAGCAGAGGAGAAGCAGCCATTGTTTTTATGCTGAAGGACAGTGTTAGTAAAGGAGAGTAAGGCAGTGGTGGTGCTATGGTTTGGTCGGAAACCATGCTGAGTACTGGAAAGGAGGTTGTTAATAAGGAGGTAGTCTGAGACCTGAGAGTGTATGCATCTCTCTAGTATTTTGGAGAGTGGAGAGAGAATAGCTATGGGGTGGTAATTGGTTAGTTCTGTGGAGGGTCCGCCTTTGTGGAGGGGAATTATATGTGATACTTTCCATAGTGTGGGAACGTAACTTTCTGACAGAGATCGGTTAATCAAGATAGATACTGGGTAGGCCAGAGCATCAGCTGCGATTTGTAGGTATTCACTTGGGAGGCTGTCCACTGCTAATTTGGTGGGTTTAAGTTTTATATACATACATTTTATATACATAGATATGTAGTTACCATTTATTTGGTCAAGAAGCGGTTCGGTTTCATTGAGGCCAGAGTTTTCTTCATGAACTGTTGAGAGTTAATTTTATTCTTTTTTGATGCCGTTGACTACAGAATAATTCGCTGTTGTTGCAGTTATGCACCCCTGAAGTCAGTATGTATAAATTAGGGAGTATGAGGGGCAGATCTCACACATTAGGGGTTTGACACTGTGTGAGGTGGTGAAGCCCACATGCAAATGTAATTGTAGGTGTGTTTCATTTTAACATACTATATGTGTGGCTTTTCAAAGGAAGGGTAGTTTTCTTTATAATCTTTTGATAGGGATTGTAAATGCAAACTTTGAAGTTTGCATTTGCAATCATTGTAGTTTGATGCTTTGTGCCATGATTTTATGCATCATTCAATGAAGTCGGTCAATATATTGTGTGTCAACACAGCTAGTTGTTGAAGAATAGTATATATATTATATTATTATACACACACACACACACACACACACACACACACACACACACACACACACACACGTGTGTGTGAGTGTGTATATATATATATATATATATATATATATATATACATATATATATATATATATATATATATATATATATATATATATATATATATATATATATATCTACGAGATCACCAAAAACCTAAACAAGTGAAAAACAAGAGTAAGGCACAGACTCCTTGCTCCAGCACTAGCAAATAAAGAATTGCTGCAGTTATAATACGAGAGGAAGTAGCAAAGGCTTAAAAATCTGAACGCAATTTTATTATTAAAGCGTTTTCGGCATGCACACTAACACAGCTTCATACATGCGGTCACGTAGTCTACGATCGGTCTTACCGATGTAGAAAGACGAACAGCAGTCGCACAAGGCTGCATAGACAATAGATTTGCTTTCACAATTTAATGGAGCTCTGATTGTGTATTTTTTATCACGTATATTGAACGTCTGTCCCGATCTAACTTTATGACATCTATTACAAAGGCCACAAGGGTACATGCCCACCTTCCTATTAAAGGGTTTATTAGAAGAATCCCTTTGTAAGAGTTCCTTTAAATTGTTATTCCTTTTGAACACAAATCTTGGAAATAGACCAAATTTATCAATAAATGTGGGATTACTTGAAATAAAATCCCAGTTCTTACGTATAATAGTCATAATAGCTTTCGAATCAAGGCTGAATGTTGTAATATAACTAACAGATGGATCAAAAGAAAATGTCGTGACAGGATTTTCATCCATTACAATGTTCGTGTTAGTGAAATCATTAGAAGTGTCAAAATCAAGTGGAAATGTGATGACAGGGTTACTCCTACATAAAATGGCCTTAAAATAACCATTATTTCTCTTTGTGTTTACTTCTATAATGAGTTCATTAATAAGTTGGATTGGATAACCTCTGTTTGAGAACATTTCAAATAGAAGATCACATTCTTTGTGAAAGTCTTCCAAAGTACTGCACATTTTTGCCGCTCTCACCAACTGTCCCTTAACTATGGCTCTTTTTTGTTTAAAGGGATGATGGCTGGTAGAATGCAAAAACGAATTGCAGTATGTTGGTTTTCTGTAGATGTTTGAAACGTAAGTGTTAGCCCGGTAATTCTTTGACAGTTTGATATCCAAATAATCAATGTCTAATGTAGAAAACTTATAAAATTCGACATTCTGAAGTGAATCTATACACACACACACACACACACACACACACACACACACACACACACACACACACACACACACACACACACACACACACACACACACACACACACACACACACTCACACACATATAAATATCTGTTTATATATGTGTGTGTGTGTGTGTGTGTGTGTGTGTGTGTGTGTGTGTGTGTGTGTGTGTGTGTGCGTGTGTGCGTGTGTGTGTGTGACTGTGTGTGTGTGTGACTGTGTGTGTGTGTGTGTGTGTGTGTGTGTGTGTGTGTGTGTGTGTGTGTGTGTGTGTGTACACCATATTTTGTGTATATGTTTTGAAGCTTGATGTTTGAAGATCCTGGATCCTTTTTTTTGTTTGGCCCCACTGTGTCAGATAATAGAGAGGCACATTTTTTAGATTTTCCCTTATAGTACTGTAGAGAGATGAGAAAATCAAGCTGGAAGCTCAGAATGTGAATTCTTCTAATGATTTCCAAGAAATGCAGACTACTTCTGTCTCCAGTCACCAAGCCTTCAGCACATTAATAAATCACTATTAGAGGAGAGTTACAGGTAGAGCTGCAACAGGTAATCCTACTACATTTCTAGCTTAATTACAGGAAGATTCATCTCAGCTGTTTATTGTTCATTTTGCTAATATGACTCCAAAAAACTTTCTAGATGCAAATGTCCTACCACACCCTTCCTATGTATCATTTTGCTCTGTAGGTTAGTATAAAATTCTCTAGACTTCCAAGGAATAGGAAAAAGATGGAACCCCTTCAACACATGGACTGGCATCTAGGTTAGATCAAACGATGACACAAGAACTACAAAACAAGATCAAAGCCCATCACCTTAATTATTTTCAACCTTTTCAGAGATTGCAACATACTTAAGACTATGGAAAGAAGCCATAATTATGCCTATAAACAAAGGTGGAAACAGGCATGTCTGTAACAACTACAAGTCCATACTATTACTGAGCCCCCAAGCCACAGTTATGTGGAAACCTGTCCATCATGAGGGCCTCATTTCTCTTAATGCATGCTGGTGTACATCACAACTTTGGAGCTGGTCAGTGAGTACATAAAAAGTTATTAAATAATTTGTGTAAGCATACCATTTTATCCTAACAAAATTACATATCCTCACATCAGCAATGCCAGGCTAAGCTGAAGAAAAGGCCACCTGCTTAATTATCATTGGAACATCCAGTGACAAAAATATTAATTCTAGTTCCAGACTCCACAGCAGTAAGAAGTTACATCCCAAATTACTCCATGCAAAAAAAAAAAAAATAGCATAACTTGCCATGTACAGTTTTAATCACAAAAGCAGGATCTTGAAGTTAAAAATTAAAGTAAGACAGTGTTCATGTTGTATATGTGCACATGCTCAAAACATGTAGTGGCTGAAAAAAAATTGAAGTTAAAATACTGCAGATCAGGTTTCCCAGTGGACAAAAAAAACTGCCAAAAAGGACTGCGGCAGAGAGATGATTACACACTCTGTAAGAAACAGGCAGACATAAAATGAAACTCTTGTTTACATGGCTTTGTTACATGAATATGCAACTGTATTTGATCAAATTGTTGTGTGACTGTAGTCTTCAGGTGCAGGCCTGTAATTGACTAGCATTTTTCAAAAGCATTAAGATAAGACGTTTTTCCAAAGGTACAGTATTACAGCAGCATTTTACAAACTCTTTTTTTTTCTTTCTGGTAGATTAGTCATGTCCAGTCTGTTACTTTTAATTTATGCCAGTACAGTCAGCAGTAATAATATCCTCAGCTATGTGAATAGTTTAAAGACAGATGTTTCATTTTCCATTTGCTCAGCATCTGTATAACTTTGCTGGCAAAATGTTCTCCCATTGCTTGTTTACATCAGCCTGAAAATGACTACATAGGGTCAGTGTTTATAGCAGGCTACAGTATCAAATCTATTATAAACTGCTAACAAGAGAAGCAGATATATGCTTGGAAGGCATAACTCTCAACCTCTTAGGACAGAAAATCAGGGCAAAGCTTAAAATAATGGGGGAACAATGGCCCAAACACGGACAGATTTTAAATATTGTTCTTATAATCGTAGAAAATTGCTAGAATAACAGGATTTGTGTTAGCATGCATTTTTGAATGATATGGTGTGTGAAACGCAAATGTATGTCATTATTTATTGCCTTCAATCCGTAGTGATTTGCTTATTTAATTTCCAAAATAGTTAACTCTTTACAGGAGGAGAATACTTTGAATATAAAAAAACATCACTTGGCCCCAATGAACAGATAGTAAATTGTATATAAAGTAAGCTATAAGTAAGCTTTTTAAGTTGTTCTGGTTTTCTAACCCCAAGCTGTTTTAGTAAACATATTTGAATTAATTGAAGATACAGTAGTATTGATTTTAGTAATATTTTACTCAATTTCAGGTTGCACTACAGTCTTGAAGAGTCATATCAGGATTTTCTATTTTACGGATGAAAAATAAGTAGATTTATTTTGAAGTTTGGCATAGCTGCTGTGTATGGTTTCATAAACATTAGCAGTGAAATCAAATGTTTTGGCTGATATAGTGTCTTAATCTTTGCCTGGTATTACTGGGTCCAATATACAGTTGTTAACAGTATATGGATAATGCTTAGTCTTTCCTCCAAATCAACCTCTTTTTCCCATTTTCTCCATGGAGTCAGGGTGTCTCATCAACTAATATTTCTCTCAATGCAATACGATTTTCCTACTTTCAGTGACAGCCATGCCTTACTGTTGCATGGCTTCTCTTACTCAATCCATTTATCTCTTTGCTGAACACTTTTGTTTCCTTTTGCTTTCTTCCTGATTGTCACAAATCTTTATCTGTCTGTCTTCTGCTTTCCTGCATACATGCTTGAACCATCATAATCTGTTATCTTTGACCTTCTCTGTAAGTGGAGCTACTTGGGCTTCTCTGATATCCTCATTTTTTCATCTGTCCCACAGTATTCATTTTACCACATGACTCAGTTACTAAGTCTTCATCACTTCCAGCTTCTTCAGCTGCTCTGCCTTTGCAGCACAGGATTCTATACCATACAGTAGTAGTGATCATACCACTGTTTTGTACAATAATGTAGTGTCCTTCTAACTACACATGCTAAGCCTGCCTCATATTACCTTTTAGGATACTACTAGCCTATTCGTACACAGGCTCTCAATACCCCTACTCCCCCCAACCCATACTATAAGGATGCTATCTATCCAGTCTAATAACCACGTTCAACACAGGCCTTACACCACCCCTCCATAGCCCAAACCATGCTACAAGATAAACTCTACTATCATCATAATAGTTCTAAGACTACCACAACACTATCGTTGATCTGCTTTCTTCCTTCTACCCTAGTAACTATAAGACAGCTGTGTATAACATTAACCTACAACCTCTCTACTACTCTCATCTCCCATTCCACCTCTGGCATTTCTCATGCCATCATATAAAATCATCTCTGCACTGCTACCTGTCAGCCTCTTCACTACTGTTAACCCCACTGCACCTTTAGCATTAACCATACCCTGCTAACCTGTCGACTATACCACTATCACCACACTCCTTCTAAGTGAGGCACTACAATACTGTGATACATCATATTACAAAAAATTTTCTCACCATCAAACTCACCATATTATCTCTTAGCAGATTCTCTCAGACGTATTCCCCAACTACTTAACCAAACCCAGTTAAACAAATACTGCAATAGACACCCTATATGCCTTGCAACTGCAAGCAACATGCAAACAGTACATAAAATCACTTGGTTAACAGGAAGCAGTATAGAAAAGATGTGTACCTATTCTAAACTAAACTTAACAGAAGGTTGCAAGATCTATTCCCTCATCAGGTATATTCATTACTGACACTGCCTTCCAGCATAAGGGAGGTGCTGCACTCCTGAGTGTGCAGTCCTTTGGATGAGATGTTAAATTGAGGCCCCATCTGCTTGAGTTGATGTTAGCTCAGATGGATGTTAAAGATCCCATGGCACCTATTGAAAAGAATAGGGGTCCTTTATTTATATACAAACATAACTCTTATTTACAAAATATTTACATATTTACAAGTATATATATATATATATATATATATATATATAAATAACAAAACTTCCCAAGATAGTCCAAAGGCAGAGTGAGTCAACAAAATTATATACCAAGTCTCCCAAAAGAACAAGAAGGCAGAATATTAAAATTCAATAATCCAACAAAAGACAAATCCAGAACGGGCATCCACAAAGCTTGATTTAATAGAACGTAAGCGCTTTCATAACATAAGTTACTTCATCAGACAAATAAAAACACATACTAACACAGCCATTTAAATAGTAAGCATCACCAATCAACTACTAACATTTCCCTCCTTTTTTAAAAAAAACTAATTAGCAATTAAAGGTGTATTATGCAACAATATAACAAATACATTAACATGCATGTAAATACAAAAAATAATTTCATATAAAAAATAGCAAGTTAAAACAAATAACGAGCTTGCTAGCTCTTAACCTTTCTCCCTTTCAGCACTGGTTTCAAAGGCACTGTATCATTTAAACCTGAATCCCTGTGAGCACCCATCCGCAGAATCCAAACCAACTCTTGTGTTTCTGTTTTATTAACAACATCACCTAACCTAAAATTCTCATAAATGACTTGCAATACCTGGAACTTAAAACAATGTTGTTCATCTTCAGACAACGTATGTTTAGCCAAAGCATTGTATCCATATTTCATCCTAACACAATACATGTGATCTCTAATGTGTTCCTCCAGCTTCCGATTTGTTTTTCCAATATAAAATTGAAAACACACAACGTAATGGGCTATATAAACTTAATGTTGAGTATCACAGTTGGCTCTGCAGTTAATATGCCATAGATACCCCGTGTCCGGATGCCTATAAAACCTTGACTGATCAATGTACACACAATAATTGCACTTACCACAAAGTATAGTGCCAAAGTCACAGTTCACTGTCTGTCTCATAATTAAAGGTTTAGGATAGCATAGTTGCTGCTTAAGATTCATACTATTTCTAAACACATATCTCAGTTTCTCCCCTACCACTCGCACAGTCTGTTCCTCCGTATGTAAAATATGCCACTTCTTACCTATAATTTGCTTAATAACCTGTATACCATGTGCATAAGGCAACACAACTGGTACTATATCATCTTGTCAATTACATCTAACTTGTTTACTACTGCCCCCATTGATGTATGGTTTGCCTCTACCAACTCTATCCATCCTGGCTCTGACACTAGCTCGCTTCACTTCCTTAGTGGTATAACCTCTCTCAATAAAAGCTTCCTCGAGGTACACCAATCCGTCCTCAAACCTGTGATCTTCTGAGGAAAACCTCGATATCCTCAATGCTTGCTCCTTAACTATATTTGAAAAAACATGGGGAGGGTGCATGCTACTCCTTTGTACATGTGATGGCTGATAACAATCCTTCCTATAGACAGCCATCTGTATCCTTTCACTATCTCTATACAGAATAATGTCCAAAAAGTGAATCTTGATGGAAGAACAGGAATAAGTGAACTTGAAAAAATCACTGCTGTCATTCAAGCTACGAATAAAATCTGTAAGGGTAGCAGAATCACCTTCCCAACAAATAAACAGGTCGTCTACAAACCTACGGAAGAATTTTATACCTGGATGTACAATATATCTTTCCTCCCATTCTCTCATAACAATGTTCGCATAGGCATTAGCGCAGCTAGTGCCCATAGCTATGCCAGATCTTTGCCAAAAGTATTTGTCATTGAACAGAAAAACATTGTGTTCAAGTACTTAGTTAAGCAAACCTTAAGTGCCCTAAGGCCTTCACTGTTGGGGATACAAGTAAACAAAGAGACAACATCCAACTTAACCATCAAATCAAAATTTATACCATGCTCACTTAAATATTGATGTAAATCTAAGAGAAATTTCTCAGTGTCACGTAGCACAACTGGGTAACCATCCAAAGCTTTCTTAAGTTCATGATCTAGATAAATGGACATCGGCTCAGTGAGCCAACCTGCCCCCGCAACTATAGGTCTAAAAGGCGGTGGTAGGGAGTCTTTATGAATCCGTGGCACTGTAGGACTATCCACATAAAAATACTCATACAAATCTTTGTCTATATAACCAAGTTGTAAACTATCCATTAATAGTGAATGGATAACATATTGCATAGCAAACACTTGTTCATCATAAACAACAATATATGTAGATTCATCAGACAACATTTCTATCATTTTATCATAGTAATAAGTAGCATCCAACACAACTACAGAGCCCCCTTTATCAGCAGGGTGAATAACGATATCCACATTGTCCTTCAGAGACTTGATGGCCGAACGTTGTCCATGGGTAAGATTATTCATTTGTCCATGTAAACTGAACAAATCAACACCATACAGGTCTTTCACATGCTTTAATGAAAATATCTAGATCTGCAGACATATTAGGTGTAAATGTACTACGTTTTTTAAAAGTAGAAATGTAATTATTACTTGAACCATATAATTTCTTAAACATTACATTACGAGAGAATAGCCTGATTTGAGTCAATATATCAGACAAAACCACGTCATTATCGGGTATGAAACTCTTTATTCAGTAGTTCAACCTCAGATTTATTCAGCTCGTACCTCGAGATATTCCATATGTGTCCATTTCGCTGTGTCTCCACATTTTCTTTAGAGTTCTGCTTTGAACAGGGGCAAGGGCCTCTTTCTGTTTCATGCTGTTTATTGGTGTAGCTCCACTGAATGATATCTTCCTCGTGTGCTTGATAGGAAAAGGAAACCCAGACAGAGTGGGATCACACTGGGCAAGATCCCTGGATGGGACCTTCGATCTCACTATTGGTTCTCTGCTCGTGCAGGCCAGCAGGTTGTTAGCATTAATATTACCAGCCGAAACGCTGGCAGCAGAAGTAGTGATTACAGGACCACTAGTAGTCAGAATAACATCCACAGCTGTTTTGTCAGTAGACACAACAGGCAAAGTATCTACCTCATTGCTCTGGCTGTTAACATTGCCGGTAGAGCGGATATTAGTTGAGCCTATCGCTCCAAACTGTTGCCTCGGCCATGTAAAAATAGATTGATGTACAAAATCATGAACATATCTCTCTAGTTTTTTCATTTTCTGTGAACACAACTTCTTTCCATAGGAGTTGACTTTATCAGAAAGTTCATTAAGGTACATGTCAGCCCGCTCATCACCTAGGAGGCACTCTAGATCAGTTTGTTGTTTAGCTATGCTCTTTTGCAACTCAACCTCTACTGGATGAAAAAACTCAATTAATAGCTTCAGATATTGCTTACTAGTAGCTAAATTGATTTTCTGCCATTGAGTTAAGAGAGCTGGATACGTGTCTCCATAAGTGGGCATATTCAGCACATGTAGACCTCTAGGGACAACGTTTATCAAAAGGCATGCTTCAAAATGAAACCGCTGATATTGTAATTGTTTAAACCTATAAGTGTCATTCTCCAATGACCGCTTCACTTCACGTACCTTCGTATTGTTTGCAAAATCATTAGTTGCTTCACCAGTTAATTCAGGTAACTCCGCTCCTAATAATGGATTCTGTATATCGGAGAAACACTCATAAAGTCTGTTATTAACTTGACAATTTTCCACCATGGAATCATTGCTTTCCAAAGCATGATTACTGCCTTCAGCCATACTCACAACGCCTATACAGAATATAACAAAACTTCCCATAAGTCCACAAAGCTTGATTTAATAGAACGTAAGCGCTTTCATAACATAAGTTACTTCATCAGATGAATAAAAACACATACTAACACGGCCATTTAAATAGTAAGCATCACCAATCAACTACTAACATTTCCATCCTTTTTTAAAAAAACTAATTAGCAATTAAAGGTGTATTATGCAACAATATAACAAATACATTAACATGTATGTAAATACAAAAAATAATTTCATATAAAAAATAGCAAGTTAAAACAAATAACGAGCTGGCTAGCTCTTAACCTTCCTCCCTTTCAGCACTGGTTTCAAAGGCACTGTATAATTTAAACCTGAACCCCTGTAAACACCCATCCGCAGAATCCAAACCAACTCAACTCAAACCACTTCTCCTTGCACTGCAGTTCTAATTATAATATATTCAGCTTTATTAAAGTACCAAGTAACATGCTGAAAGTAGAAATCTATGTGATGCCCCCACTTGTAAAAATGTTTCTTATCCAAAAAAGACCTGCTGCCTGACAACTTGTTTCATGGGGAAAACATGATAAAAGTAAAAAATGAAAAGCAAACAAGAAACAAGCTCAAGATACATTACTTAAAGGATTACTGTACAGGTTATGGATCACACATGATTGGCATTCTGTTTAGTTTATGGGTAAAGTCTGTAGAGATGACTGGAAGTCTCCAACAAGTGTAATGAGCTTTTTAAAATAATGGAATCCTGTCCTTTAATACCCAAGGCTTATACATTATCTAGTCAAGTATTATCTGCATGGCAACAACAGAAAGGCTTTCAATGTTGGCAATTCTTTAACAGTATGCTTATTAAAGCTTACTTGCATCTTACGATCTCAGACAAGCTTACCTTATGGTCATTAAAGCATTGCTACTTAAACACAGAGCAACAGGCACTTTGAGTAATAAGCATAAATCAACAGTACAAAAATATGACAGAAGCCAGACCATTCTGCAAAATCAAGGACAGATGAAAAGCCACTGTAGTACTTATGCAGTGTGTCCTCCCCATCCAAGGTAGATACAACTACTCCTTGCCTTACTTGGACACATCCAGAGTCACTACATGGGGGAGTGGGGTGCAACAAGCATGTCACAATTTGAAATCTCTCTGGCTGACTGTGATGGCCCTGACACATTTGTCATACCTCTCAACCTCAAGAGCAAGAAATCTGGACAAAGCCATACACAGAAGTGGGACAAAGGCCCAAAAATAAGGACAATTTTTAAATATTGCTCTAATAAACTTAGAAAGATAATAGAATAGGTCTTGCATTAGTATGAATTTTCTGAAGGGTATAAAATCTGAAACTCAAATGTCTGTCATTTTCTAACTTCAGTCTTTAGTGATTTGTCACTAATTTGCCAAAAAACACAATTTTATGAAAAATGGACCAAAAATGTGATGCAAAAATATAAAATAGACACACAATACAGCTGCTACCTGTCAAAGAAGGGACACTTTAATATTAGTACTGCTACCTTGAGCAGCTGACAAAATAAAAGAATCTACATGCATTTCAAGTAATCTATAACTTTGATTATTACAGTTATTTCTTAATTGTAAACCCTCCATGTTTTCTTCCAGAATTGCTATTTTGCGGAGGGATTATTAGGGGGAAGAGCAACATTTTGAGCCAAAATTGGGGACAGTTGAGAGGTTGGCTATGCCTAATTCTATAAAGCAATTTATTTGCATGCACCTCTCAACCTGTTAATGCAGTAAATCTGAACAAGGACAAATATATTGGGGGCACATATAAACAGTACTAAAAATTGCTCTTGTATAAATTGAGACAGTTGATAGAACAGCTCTTACTTTAACATGCATTTTTCTGAAGGTTATGAAGTCTGAAACTTATTATTTAGTGACTTAATTCCTAAATGATTTGCCAGAAAACTACAGATTTTATGAAGAACAAACCAAAAATAAGAAGCAAAAATCTATTCATTCTTTGAAAATCTGGACAGTTGGGAGGTATAGTTCAGCTGGGCCTGTCTGAGTTTGCTGCCCTTCCCCCCTGACAAAATAATGGTTGAATGGAGCCTCTGTAGCCATTCCAATGAACCATTACTTGGCTATTTCACTCCATTTACCATAAACACTAATGTGCATACTGCTTTACTTCTATGATGAGCTGGACTTCATTTGAAAGTTTTATTTTGTATTTTACAGCACAAACACTAAGTCATCTGTTAAACAAAGCAATGCAGTCTCACAATGAAAACTTAGCATTAAAACTTCTCTGCCCTTGAAACTCACATTCATTGAAACAGCATTGAAACCCACATTCAAAGAAAATACATTTTGCCAGTGGCAGATAAAGATTAATTTTGGGCTGTTTTCAAATCATAGGCCCCTTGCATATGAAACATACATGTGCTCTTTGATACACCTTCCTCATTGTACTAAAATTGTATTCCATGTACAATACAGTACACTTGTTAGAGGGTGTTTTAAATTTGTTTTGAACATTTTTCCAGTAAGCAATGAAACAAACCATATGCACCCATAATGGCAAAACTGCCCAGTTGAGAACATTTATCATAAAAAAGTCTACTGAGACTTCCACAGTCCACCATTATTAATAAATATACACAATTCTACAGTCCACCATTATTAGTAAATATGCACAATTCCACAGTCCACCATTATTAGTAAATATGCACAATTCTACAGTCCACCATTATCAGTAAATATGCACAATTCTACAGTGCACCTTTATCAGTAAATATGCACAATTCTACAGTCCATTATCAGTAAATATGCACAATCTCTGAAGTAAGTCATCTAAATAATTCCACATTAAAGAAATCTGTAACTAATGAAGCGGTTTCTGCTAGCAATCACCTTTATATTTCATGGTTTCATCGAAAAATAAAGTGTCTGTTGCCCCTCAGGAATAAATTGCCTATATTACATTAAAAAATGATAAGCTAGTAATAATATTGCAAGAGGAAATGGATGGCAAACTGATAACAGACTCATAGTTAGTATCTTCACCAAGGAGAACATTCTCAGTACGGCAGCATCCACCCCTTGTGGTAGTAGAGCCCACAGCCTTCTGCATCAAAAACAAGTACACAACCTGTTGTGCTATAGTATTAACTAGGCAAAGCACTAAACTTCTATTCCCCTGCAGCTCTCAGCTCCTTGTAAAATCTACTCAATACTCAACTGCATCTCAACTTCGCAGCTCAAGAAAACTGGAAAAAGCCAAAATGTATTGGGGGGGGGGGGTCAAAAGCACAAAAACCAGGGACACATTAAACATTGCTTGTATAATCTTGGAAAGTTGCTAGAATAAAATGTTGTGTTGCCACCATACATTTTACTGCCAAGGTCCCTGAGCAAAAAACAGTCAGAGTAACATACCACTACGCCACATCAGCTGCTTTGTAAAAGAGAGGAAGACAGAAACTTAAATGGCTATCATTTAGTGAATTCAGTTTTCACCATAACTGTCAACCTCTTAGTACAAAACACCTGGACAAACCCAGTAATGAGGGAATACAGCCCTCAAACATATTCAGTGAATTCAGTTCTTGCCATAGCTGTCAACCTTAGCACAAAAACCTGGACGAAGCCAATAATGGGGGAATACAGTCCCAAAAATAGGGACAAATTTAAAATATTCATCTTATAAACTTAGAAAATTGCTAGAAAAAAAGGTTGTGCTACTATGTATTTTGAAGAACATGAAGTTTGAAATTCAAATGCCGGTCAATTTTACTGCTGACAGAACAAAAACAATTTTCAGCAGAGACCCAGGGATTAATACTGCAGACACGTCTTTGTAAAATGACAGGGCACCAGAGCAAATCCACACAAACACAGGGAGGAGATGCAGACTCCATACAGAAGCCACCCCAACCAAGAATCAAACCAGAAAACCTATAACTGTGAGGCAACAATACTACCACTGCACCATCAAATATGCAAGAAATTACACATTCAGAAACCTGAAGTCTGAAATTCAAATGCCTGTCAATTTTACTGCTGACAGAACAAAAACAATTTTCAGCAGAGATGCAGGGATTAATACTGCAGACACATCTTTGTAAAATGGCAGGGCACCAGAGCAAATCCACACAAACACTGGGAGGAGATGCAGACTCCATACAGAAGCCACCCCAACCAAGAATCAAACCAGAAAACCTATAACTGTGAGGCAACAATACTGCCACTGCACCATCAAATATGCAAGGAATTAAACATTCAGAAACCCTTAAGTCTGAAATTCAAATGCCTGTCAATTTTATTTAACATTTTTTAATCAGGACAGTCTGACTTGGAACAAAAAAACAATTTTCAGCAGAGGTCCAGGAATAAATAATGCAGACATGTCTTTGTAACATGGGAGGACACAAAAGCAAACCCACACAAACACAGGGAGAAGATACAGACCCCACAAAGAAGGAACCCCAGCCAAGAATCAAACCAGAAAACCTGCAGCTGTGAGGCAACAATGCTACCAGTGCACCATCAAATAAAAACAAACCCATGCAAACACAGGGAGAATATAACAGACCCCACAAAGAAGGAACCCCAGCCAAGAATGAAACCTGAGAACCTGCAGCTGTGAGGCAACAATGCTACCAGTGCAACATCAAATAAAAGCAAACCCACACAAACACAAGGAGAGGATAACAGACCCCACAAAGAAGGAACCCCAGCCAAGAATAAAACCTGAGAACCTGCAGCTGTGAGGCAACAATGCTACACTACTACACCATCAAATATCAAGCATTGCAACATTTACAAACCACAGATATTATGAGGAACAGATCAGATCGAATATGAGGCAAAAATCTGCAATTTTTTTACAAATGGTGGTGGGTAGGGAACTCAAGTCTTTAACACCTGCATACAAGGTACAGGATTCAAGCCTGAGGTATTCCCTACCACACCACCATGAGCACCTGGGGCATTTACACACACACACACACACACACACACACAAATCCAGTATAAAGGCAGCAAGTACCATACACACACCATATTTTGAGGGGGCTGCAGTCCGGCAGTCCAATAGCACGGGCCGCCCCTGGATGGCATACTGACTGAAGATCTCTCGTAATGGGGGTCAGTTCCTCCACTGCATTAGGGACTCTTATGTAATGGGCTTCATGTGCCAACAGTCAGTCTAAAAAACAACTGCGGGTGGGGCTGGTAGATGCCTTAGATATGTCTTTTGTGTTATCTATGGATTTCAGTAAGGTACCTCTGGTCAGAATTGTCATAACAGATGCAACCCTCATTTGCAGAGGTACTAGCCTCCTTCTTACACCTGTCATTTCCACTGAGTGATGCACTCACATAATTCATCCATCATATGGGTGTCCATACAGAATCTATACAATACAACATAATACAATGCATATCTTTACAATACAAAAAATAAGAAAACAAAGAGGAAAAGCAGAAAAGAAGATGAGTAATGGAGAAGTTAAAAAATAGAAACTGAGGTTATGGAGTACCTGCAAAGTGAAGGATTTAGTGTAGAAAATCTAACTCCAAAAGCACCCCAGCAGGATAGAACAACAGACATCCAAATTAAGGAGAAATCAGTGGAATGGGAAGCAACTGGTCAGTTGCCATATGAAGATACTTTGGAGCCTTCCACAAGAAACCAGTATAAATGTTCATGTGAAACTGGACAGCAAGGAAAGGAACAGGAAACTGTGGCAACTCTTGACACAGTCAATGTTGAGAAGTGAAAATCCAGTGAGTTCCCATATGACAGAGCAACTGATGCCACAGGATGAAATTGAAGTGAATATGCCACAGGAAGATGCTATAGAACTTTCTATAGAATGGCCACAGAAAATGGAAAACAAAAAATGTGCCCTCAGTTTAGAAGAAAATGAGCTAAGAAAAGAGTTGCTTGATTTAATAGAGATAGACAGACATATTAAGATCAATGAAAGAAATAGACTGCAGAACGTCAATAAAACCTAAAAATTTAGAAGTTTGATAAAACACATGAACACAGTAATTAGGAAAGTCCATAGAGATCCATGTGATGTAACAGAAGTAAACAGGATATATTACTGTGTAGCTAAATTAATAACAGATAAAATTCTACCACAAGAACACAGGGTAGTGAGGGAAAGGAAGGGGAGAAATCGAATACCATCATGGAGGTATTGAATATTGAAAACTATAAAGCATTAAGACAAGAAGTGTCACTGTTAGAAGAGTATAGAAGAGGGAACAGAAACAAAAATACTCAGAAAGACAGATGTGATAAAGCAATGTGCAATAGTATAATGGACCAGGATTTATCATTAGTAAAATAAAAATATCAGCACAGGCAGAAAAACTTAGAAGATACACAGATAAATAAAGGAAAAGTTCAAAATAAGATGATGACCCAAAAAAGTTTTATAGAGAATTGAGAAACAGTGTAAAAGGAATTGAAAGACCACAAAAAAAAGCAGAAGCAGTTATATTTTGGAGAAGTATCTATGAAGATCCTGTGGAACATAACAAAGATGATAAATGGATAGAAGAAGTAAAATAAATAAGTTCAAAGGTACAGGATATGAAATGGGATGAAGTAACAGCCAGAGAGAAAGAAACAAAGTTAAGAAAAGCATCTAATTAGAAAACCCCAGGCCCAGATGCAATACCTAACTACTGGTTAAAAGTATTAACATATTTGCACGAAGATTTAGCCATGAGTAAGAACTATTTATATGCACACCGCGAACAGACATCAGCCTGGCTAACAACAGGAAAAACAATGTTCCTACTTAAGAGTGAACCTGCAAGCTACCCTAAAAATTATAGACCAATAATTTGCCTTCCGATGTATCAACTATACACTGGAATTGGTGCTGGCAGAGTTTATAGTCATTTAGAAGTAAACTCAATTATGGCAATAGAACAAAAGGGCAATAAATGAAAGTCATATGGAACAAAGGATCATTTGCTGTCAAATAAAGTTATAGTGGAGAACTGTAAAAAGGTGAGGAATCTAAGTATGGCATGGATTAACTACAAAAAAGCATTTGACAGTATCCCACATTCATGGATAAAAGAGTGCTTAAAATGTATAAGATACACCTTACACTGATAAATTACATCACAGTAACCATGAAGCAATGGAAAAATACTTTGCAGTTAAGCCATGATAAAGGACAAATTATTATTCCTGGGATAAAATTCCAAAGGGGGATATTCCAGGGTGACTCTCTGTCACAGTTGCTCTTTTTGCCTTGCCTTTGAACCATTAAACTGTCAGTTTAACAGCTTAGGCCATGGCTGTAATTTGGCTCATAGAAAGCAACAACGTATAACGACTTCTCATCTTCTCTTTGTCGATGATTTAAAACTGTATAGCTCATCAGATGAAAAACTGAAAGCACAACTGCAAGTAGTCAAAACCTTTTCAGATGATATAAAAATGTCATTTGGTCTTGATAAATGTGTAAAAGCAACCTTTAAAGCAGGAATACTGCAGCACCAAGAAAACATCAGTTTGACACCACAAGAATGTGATATAAAAGAACTTGAGCAAGACGGAATGTAGAAATATTTGGGAATTGATGAAGGAGCAACAATAAAAATTGAACACATGCGAATAAAACTTAGTAAGGAATATTTTAGAAGACTTAATCCTGAAAACAGCATTGACCTCTAGGAACAAAATTCAGGCTATAAACCAATATCCTCTTCCTGTCCTAACTTGCAGTTTTGGAATGATTGACTGTCTCCAAAAGGTGTTGGTTAGATTAGATAGAAAAACAAGAAGAATGCTTCATGCTCATTAAATGATTTATAAAAATCAGTGCATACCAAGATTATGTACTCCCCAGTCTGAAGGAGGAATGGACCTATTTGAAATTGATCACATGTATAGATCTGCAATCATGGGACTGCATACATATCTGCTGACCTCACAAGACCCAAATATAGTGAAAGTTTTGAAACATGAGGGGAATAAATCTAAGATGACTTCCCTTCTAAGTCTAGCAGAAGCATAACGATGTCAAGTGGGAATGGAAATCAAACCAGAAGTAAATAAAAATAAGGCAGCAACTGAATATGCCAAAAAACAAAAGAAAGAATATAAGGTGCAGGATCAGATGAGAAGGCAAGAAATGTGGAAAATGCATAAACATAGTTGCAAGTATAGAAAACTCCTGGAAGAACCTCATGTAAATCAGGATCAAATGCAGGAATGATTAAGAAGAGGAGAATTTAAACCAAAAGATGAAAGGTATATTATTCATGGCCCAATATAGTGGGCTACATACGCACTGGTTTACAAAGTCCATTGAACATGCAGGAGAAGCAGACAAATCTAGGTTTTGTAAAACAGAATTGGAAACATTTGCACACCTTGTTGCTGGTTGTGATGCACTAATGGCAGAAGGACTGTATACTGAAAGGCATAATAATGGGGCAAGACTGTTGCAGTGGGGATTGTGCAAACATTATAATATTGAAGTAGCTGAAAAACACTGGAAACATGAGCCATAAAGCATCATAGAAAATGATGAAGTCTACACCACATGGGATCATCCATTACCAACAGTTCAAAAGATAGATGCAAGAAAACCAGATATAGTTGTCCATGAAAAGAAGACAAGAGTAGCATTCATCATTGAAATTGCCACACCCAGTGACTACAGTGTCTTGCATACAGAGAGACACAAAATCATAAAACATCAGGATTTGCAGGCAGAAATAAGAGCAATGTTGAAGAAAGATACCTAGACAGTTCAAATAGTAGTAGGAGCAATGGGTCGTATAAAAAAAGAATCTGCAATCTCATTTAGATATGTTACCGATACATGTAACTCCATATGAATTGCAGAAAGAGTCATTACTGGGCACATTACATGTGCTACAAAAACACTTCTGGCTAACATCAAAGACAGAAACAATACTAATTTCATGAACTTTAATCATACTTTGATTTCGGAATGGGGTCCATTCCCGTCATGGTATTAGAAACCCAAAAGATTTGGAGAAATGAAAAAGAGTAAAATCTATTCAACTACTGCCACAATGTCAGACTAGTGTACAACACCTGTGTCATGAAGTTCCTCCAAGTGTGATGACAGTGTGTGTGTGTGTGTGTGTGTGTGTGTGTGTGTGTGTGTGTGTGTGTGTGTGTGTGTGTGTGACTGGATGCTGCAATGGTAGCATTGGCAGTGATAACATGAATTATTATATCTTACAAATTATCCATTTTGGCAATGGCATTTGTGATAATGTGTACAGTTCTTGGCTAATAAATTTGTATCTTTTTCTCTTTGTGTAAATCATTGTGCGATGTACCATTATTCGTGAACCATGTGATTTCATAATGCTATGGTAACAGGCTCATCTGTATACTATTTTCATACCTTTTCTTGTTCTCTGTCTTGTTCACCTGAGTTCTCCAGTCCATGTAGCTACACTTATGAATATTTTTTCTCTTGGTATGTACTATTACATACATACAATCACTACACCATTGTACGCAATGTTAATGAACAGGGCCCCGAAACAGCAAGGCAATGCTGCCCAAGTGAATCAAGACTGCAAAGCAACAATGTTTTAGTCATTTGTAATAGAGAAAATATTATTTCTATTCATTCGTAATGCAACAGTATGTTTCTGATAACATCATGTACAGTAGCAATTAATTTTCATGTGGACTGCAATGTACGATGCATTGTCTTAGCAGAGATGTGAAACAATAGATCAAGCAAGACACACTACATTATACAGATAAGTTACAAAAACAATTTAACAGGGAACTACAGTGAGAGCATGTCACTCCTCTTGGAAAGTGGAGCAGATTCTTGCCTCACTGATGCTGCTCCAGGCAAGTACTCATTACCTGCCCTTATGAAGTATCCGTTAGCAGATAGCCACCCCTCTTATCATGTGACCTCTATTCACTTTCTTTATGTTGTTATGAAAAGTCAAAAATCACTATTCTTTGAGGCTGTAGCATTCAGCATGGTGTCACAGAGACTGGTGGGTCTTTTCCTGGATATGATGGGGAGACTATGCTTATGCTCAAAAAGACTATAGCCCCTCCTTGAGAAATGCAGACTTGCCCAGCCTTCCACTCCTTCTTGAAGGCTAAATTGAATGTTCTTATGTTGGCCATGGTTCTTTAAATTATCAGTCTTTCATATTAGTTTGGTATTTTGTTTACACAGAAAATCTCTTTGCTGTTCTGCTTCCATTATCTGTCGATCAGTATCTAGCACAGTAAACTCCAGTGCTGTCACCCAGAAGGACTTTGTCGCCATTTTTAAATTCAGTAGAAAAAGAAAGGTATGCATTACTCTCATTGATGGCAAACTGTGGTGATAAGTTTTTCTGAAATAATAAGACTATTCTTAACATCAAAGGAGAGTCCAGCATATTGTCCAGGTTAATTTTATACCTCTGAGGACTAGAAAGCCCATTTACTGTAGAGCATGTGTAACTACATTTTATTTAAAAGATATGGATAGATATAATTAGCAATAGCAATGAGAAAAAAGTGTGCTTGACACCTGGGAAAAGTTAATTTGACCAAAGTAAACTGTTCTTTGGAGACTTCAAAAATAGTTTCTCTTTCTAAACAATGATGTTTTGGTAGTTTTATGTCATTTCCCCTTCTAATACCAGTTCCAAACTGTTTTGAGCAAAACAATGAAACAGCTTCGATGAGTGTTTATTGAACCACAGGAGATCACAGGTCTGGAGTTATGAAGGCAAGGACAGCAGGAGAAAGCATGAAGTTGGTGACACTGGGACCACAATTTATTTTCAAAGGTTCAGATTGCCACAACTGTAAAGGGTTATGAAATGGCAATACATGAGGATCACAGAATAGTTACTGAAGTGAAGCATGGCGTATCCAGCACTGAGATCTCTAGCATAATATGTATGTAACTTGGACAGGGTACATCTCACTGAAGAAGGGTCATTCATCCATTCTCGAATAATCTCTTGATGTAATAGATTCAGTTTAACAAAGACTGGTTCATGTGTATGGCAAACAGATAAAGATAGAGCTAAAACAAGCATTCAGCATGGGATTCAACAACACATTAAATCCAACATCTCTCACAATGCTTTGAATTTAGCTAACAGCAAAAATGTAATCTCCTGTTCTTATTTCTTTGGAGGCAATACAGTGGTACAGTGGTTAATGTTGCTGCTTCACTTGCTTTTGGTTCTCCAATGTGTTTCTTGTCTGGGATGCCTTATTTGTGGAGTTTGCATCTCTTTCATGTCTCCATGTGGGGTTTTGCTGCATGTTCTAGTTTTGCTTCCACATGTCAACTATATGCCACAGATGAATTCTAACTACTTCACAATGACCATAGGTATGCATTTTATGTGTAGATTAGTGTGTGTGTGTGTGTGTGTGTGTGTGTGTGTGTGTGTGTGTGTGCGTGCGTGCGTGCGTGCATGCGTGCGTGTGTGTGTGTGTGTGTGTGTGTGTGTGTGTGTGTGTGTGTGTGTGCATCCTATGAAGGACTGGTGTCCCAGTGAGGATTACTTTCTTAGCCTTTTGACCTACAGCATTGAAATAGATTAAACAGCTTATCGGAGAACAAATGAATATATAAATTGCAATTGCAATATATTAACTATTTAGAAACTATATGTTATGGTGTATAGGACATATTGTTGGTGAAGTATTGCATTTCATTCATTTACAAAGGCTTGGCACTAACTAGCTAGTCCAAGCAAGTATGTTAGTATTCAGAAGATTTCTGCTAGTTTGATGCTAATGGATAAACAATAGGGCTGCACAGAATAGCAGAAGTTCCTGGTCTTTTCACTCAAGGATGTAGAGAAACTAGGTCTTCAGCTACTTGTCCCAATAACTAAAAGTCATGCCTATTGTGATGCCCCTGCACTGGCCCAGTAATCAAGGAGCCTCAATCCTCCTCATACGTTTTATGCCCATATGACCTGCAAAGGGAATATCATGGACTATAGCTAGAAGTGCTAGATGGTAGGCTCTGGGCACTACCAACTGCTGTATTATCTCACTTCTAACCTTCCTTCAGGAGTCCAGTCTCTATACAGGAACCCTTTGTTCCAGTATACAGATTCCCCCTTTCCTTGAGAATCAGGTGCCTCACTAGCTACCTCCCTCAGGCCTTGTAATGTAGGGTCTGACAGTTGAGTCTGTCTCAACTTTCTCTTTGTAAGCCTTCCCAGGTCCCCTTCTCCAGGAAGTCTGGAATCCCCTGACAGTGGTGCCTCACTGTCAGCCTGAGTACTACTACTACACACTGCTGCCCTTGCAGTCACTCTGTCCAAGGGAACATCAGTACCCACAAGCAGCTGTGGTTCACCTTCAGTCTCAGTGCTACAGTGTAGCTCCCTCCCTGAAGTAACCACCTCACCAGTCCTGGCTGCAAGTATGTGGTCTATCTGGGTCTCCCCAGGCTACCAGACCTACATGCTTGCCTCCAAGCTTGACTGCATGTAACTGCAACATTATCAAAATCATTCCCTATCAGGACATCTGCAGGGATATCCTCAAACACACGTACTTGCTGGCTTCCTTTTCCACCCTCCCAGTCAAGGTGAACCCTAGCCAAAGGTATTTGGAATGGGGTCCCTCCTAAAGCTCAGACTGGAGTAGATTGCTAAGCAAGTAGTGCTCCTCTGTAACCATTGCAGGCTTCACAAGGGTAAGGTCAGAGGCTGTGAGTCTCTTAGCCATGGTCTCTTTCCCATTCACTAAGATAGGATATAACCTCTTGTGGTAGTTTGGTACTGTTGGCATTTTGTCATTCCCATTTACTGGCTCTCCCACCTTTTGTTCCCCACCTTGCCTCTGTGGACATCTATATGTTACATGGCCAAACTGTTTGCATTTAAAACATTTAACCCTTGGTCGTGGATGTGTACCTAGACTAGTGGCTTCCCCTGCTACTGGTGGACTCTGTTGGGCAGACTAGGCTGCCCACCATGGGTTCCCTTAGACTCATGAGCAGCACTGGGTGTCCCTGTCCTGTGCAGTGATGCCCTGCTTGCTAGTATAGGCCTCCCTTCTTCCCCATCTCATCTGCAGTAGTGTATTGTCTATCAGCTAACCGGACTCTCATGTCCTCAGGCAAAGTGCTAAGAGCTTGTTCCCTCACCAAAAGATTTGCCAGCCCTTCAAAAGTGATGACCTGACATCCACTCACCCACCTATAAAAATAAGTGCTTAGTTCAGCAACATATTCACACACAGTTTCATCTGCCTTGTGTCTATGCTCACAACACCTTTTCCTGTAAGCTTCAGGTGTTTACTTAAAACATTCTAGCAAACACATTATTTCTGTATTATAATTTAAGAAATCAGTATCAGACAGTTCAAAAATTACAGTTACAGCTTTACCATGGAGTAAAGGGGTCAGGAACCATACCCTTGGTCAGCATTGTACTGTTTACATATCCTCTCAAACATAAGAATGAAACTATCAAACTCATCCCCCTCTGTAAATTATGGAAGAAATTTACTGACCTTTGTTGCTTCTGGGGTTCGGTTACTCTCTTCCCCATTAACTTCATGACTCTGATGATGAGTCAGCATCTACTTTTCATGTTGCCTCTGCCTCTTATTCTCATCAGCTTTCAGGCGTCGCAGTTTCTCATTTTCCTCAGCCTTCAGACATTGCAGTTTCTCATTTTCCTCAGTCTTTGGACGTCTCAGTTTCTCTGCTGTCTCAGTTTCCAAATGCTTGGCCTCCAGCTCAAGTCTCTTTGACTCCAGATGGATTTTTAAGTCCTCTGTGGAAAAATTGAGCTGTCCATTTTCTGAGAGTTGCACATCTCCACGGCCAGTCACATTGTCCTCTTAGTTTCTATTCTGTGATGCAGCTGTGATTAAAGCTGCAATCATTTTTGCTTTAGTCAGGTTGACATGCACCAGTCCTTTAGCCTGGTAGATTTCGGCCAACTGGCTCCTTGTCAGCTTGCCATACTCCTCTGCTGACATGCTTGCCTGCTCTCCCTGACTAACTAAGCTAACAAAAAAAAAAAAAAAGAATTGTGATATGAACTCTGAATGTTCACTGCATGGCTGATTGAGAGTACAAACACTTTCAGTGACCACTGTACACAGGCTACAGGAATTCAATATCCACACCACTACAAGCTAATTAATATGTGATGTGGATATCCCACCACTGTTAACCAATTAATATGTGACACCCCTGCACTGGCCCAGTAATCAAAGAGCCTCAATGCTCACCCCTAGAAATAGTGAGGGATGTACACAATGAGAAGATGACAAGTACACACATAGTAAAGTACAATTTCCCTTAAGAGCACACAGAGATCACAGTCAGTCTGAGGGCTGTTTTTTTCCCTCTTTCTTCAGATCCCCATTAAGACTCCCCACTGGCACAGCTATAGGGTGAAGATCTCAGCTGAGGGGGTCAAGCCAAGACCTCCAGCACTCTTGTCTGTCCAACCAGTGCTTCGTATCCCTACCCAAGATTTATATACAAACACACACACACACACACACACACACACACACACACACCTGGGGAAGTCTGGCACAAGTTTACTATCTGTGCCCCTTTCTGCCCAGAGTATAAGGTAGTTATCACTGCCACCAACCCCTACTTATCAGCTACTTAAAGCCCTTACAAAGGGTGACCAATCCTACTATGTAATGTTACTATTATCCACATTGTAAATGTGACCAAGACTAAGACTATTTAGTAGTGGCCTGTACAGTGTCACCAAATACATATGCAAGTACTCTATGAGCTTAAATATTTCTAAAAAAAAAACAGCCACAAAGATAGGTTTAAATATATTCAATAATAAATAATAAAAGAACAAGACAATACTCAATTAGCACAGTAACTGCAGAGCTCAGAATCACAGGAAATATATTAAAACAACATTGCAGAATAGTCTCAAATAAATACAGAAAACATCCAAACTAATGTTTACTATATTCCTATCGATAGCTAAGATAAATTACTTTTTCCTAGTTACTTACAATTAGCAAGGCAAGTGCAGATGATGGTGATGATGGATGTTTCTAGGTATAAGACAAGATACAAAGTACACAGTCGTTCTCTGGGGAGTTCTTAAATCAATATCACATATTACTGCTGAGTTAGCTTGGATGACATCACTTTTTGTCACCTGACTTTAGTTCCCAAGCTAAACCAGAAACTAACATCTCTGTGTAAAAATACACATCTCTCAGATGTGCAGCTGCTAGGAAGTCACAGAGCAATAAAACACTTTACATTTTAAACATAGTAAATAATTCTCTCCAAGACAATAGGAAAACATCTAGCTCTAGACATCCTGTCTTCATGCTGCATTGCCACTAACTTTTATAGCACATCATAAAGCACTTAATTTCAACTTATTTTCTTGAAGTTTTGTAAGTTAATCTTCTATGTTCCAGCAGGGTATGCTGTAGTTAAACCCATTCTTGAAGTTCAGTACATAACATACAGTTCTGTATAAATCATATCAATATTCACAAATGACATCGAATTATTTACAAATTCCAGATAGCTGGGTTGGCAGTGTCACACATATCACCAGATGATGCAAGTAAACAGTGCTCACTTAAACGCTCTTGGATTAGAATATTAGTACTTAAAGCTTTTACCATGAAAATTATGGAGGCAGACTCTGAAGTGTGAATTCATTTTCATTTCTAATTTGTATGCAAATGCAAAAGTTGGCAGTGTATATAGTCTAAAGAGAGGTCTGAGTAATGTTTGCAGGAGTTGTTCCATTTTATGGAGTTCCCTCAACGTCCAGTTGGGAAAGTTTCTCAGAAAATTGCTGCATTCACCTCCTTTAGGGAATGGTTTAATCAGTAGCATTTTTCATGTAATAACACATTATAAAATCACTACAGGGTTACAAAAAAGTCCACATAAGATCACAAAGTCAGTACCTATTAGCTGAGAGTGAGTTCACCTCCAGCAGACCAGAACTGATTTGGAGAACATTCACTGTCATGCTATGTAATCATTACTAAAGCCTTACTCATTCCAGTTATTCTACCCTACCGTTCCAAATTACAAATTATAGTGTGCTTTACCCATTGATGTCACCATGCTTCCATCTTTGAATTTGAACTTTTCTCCATCTCATGCCATATAGTGGTCTACACTAAAGGCAGCTTGACATGTGGCAAGAACTATAAGTGGGAACTTAACATTTATGGAGTACAACAGTACCTATGTAGGTATTCTTGAAGTTTAATTTCTCCAAGACTGTTGGGTTTCTATCACCATGATGGGAATGGACTCCATTCCCAAGTCAAAGTATGATTAAAGTTCATAAAATTAGTTCTATTTCAGTCTTTGGTGTTAGCCAAAAGTGCTCTTTGCAGTATCTGCAATGTGCCCAAAACTGACTCCTTCTGAAATTCATACTGAGTTACATGTATTGGTAGCATATCTAAATATGACTGTAAATTCTTTTTATAAGACCCATTGCTCTTACTACAATTGGAACTGTCTGGGTATCCTTCTTCCACATCGCCCTCGTTTGTACCAGCAAATCTTGGTATTTTATGACTTTTGTGTCTCTCTGTATGTAAGACATTGTAATCACTGAGTGTAGCAATCTCAGTGATCAATGCTACTTCTGTTTTCTTTTAATAGACTACTATATATGGTTTTCTCACATCAATTTTTTGAACTGTTGGTGATGGTGATCCCATGGAATGTAAACCATCATTTTCTTTAATGCTTTGTGGCTCATGTTTCCTATACTTCTCACTTGCTTCAGTATTATAATGTTTACACAATTCCCAAATCAACAGTCTTGCCATATTATTATTCCTTTCATACATACATATACAGGCCTTCTAACATTAGTATATCACATTTAGCAAAAAGATGTTCAACTGTTTCCAATTCTGTTTTACAAAACCTGCATTTCTCTGTTTCTCTGACATGTTCAATGGACTTGTAAACCAATGTGTACTTAGTCCACTATCCTGGGCTGCCAATATTAAACTTTCATCTTTTGGTTTTAATTCACCTCTCCTTAACCATTCTTGCATTAGATCCTGATCGACACGAGGTTGTTTCAGAAGTATTCCATATTTGTATTTATATTTATGCATTCTCCACATTTCTTGCCTTCTCATCTGATCCTTCACTTTATATTCTTCCTTTTGTTTTTTGGCACATTCAGCTGCTGCCTGATTTTTATCAACTTCTGGTTTGATTTCCATTCCCGCTTGACACCAATATGTTTTTGCTAAAGTAAGCAGGAAAGTCATCTTCGACTAGTTCTCCGCATACTTTACAACCTTCACTATGTTTGGATCTTGTGAGTTTAGCAGATATGTATGCAGGCTTACGATTGTAGATCTATATATGTAATCTGTTTCGAGGAGGCCCATCCCTCCTTCAGAATGGGGAATATATAATCTTGGTATACACTTCTTCTTCTTTCGGCTTTTCCTGGTTAGGGTTCGCCACAGTGGATCACCTGTCTGCTCATGATTGGCAGTGGAGTTTTACAGTGTCGAGTTGCCAGCCTGGCAACCAACCTTCCACAGAAGGCATACACATGCACACCTAGGGCCAATTTAGAGTGTCTAATGTGCCTACAGCATGTCTTCGGGATATAGGAGGAAACCGGAGCACCCGGAGGAAACCCACGTGACCACAGGGAGGACATGCAGACTCCGCACAAAAGGCACCCTAGCCAAGGATCAAACCAGAGAACCTCTTGCTGTGAGGTGGCAATGCTAACTGCTGCACCACCGTGGCCACCCTATAATCTTGGTATACACTGATTTTCATAAATTATTTGATAAGCATGAAACATTTTTCTTGTTTTCTTGTCCAGCTGATATATTTCCTTTTGGGGCTAGTCTATCACTCCAAAAGTGTAAATTAGAACAGGAAGAGCAAATTTTTTATAGCTTGAGCTTTGTTCCTGGATGTCAGTGTCAGTATTAATTGTAGTCTTCTAAAATATTCCTCACTAAGTTTTGTTCATATTTGTTCATGTTTTATTGTTGATCCTTCATCAATTCCCAAATATTTATACACCCACTCTTGCTCAAATTCTTTTATATCATGTTCCTGTCCTAGACTATTTTCTTGTTGCTACAGTTTTCCTGCTTTGAAGGTTGCTTTTGTGCATTTATGAAGACCAAGTGATATTCTTATATCATCTGAGAAAATTTTGACCTCTTGCAGTTCTGCTTTCAGTTCCTCATCTGATGAACTATACAGTTTTAAATCATCCACAAAAAGAAGATGTTGTTTAAATGGGTTAAGGACAAGACAAAAGAACAGCAGTGACAGTCACCCTGGAATATCTCCCTTTGAATTTTTATCCCTGGGATAATAAATTGTCCTTTATAATTGCTTAGCTGCAAAGTGGTTTGCCACTGTTTCATGGTCACTGTAATGTAATCAGTCAATGTAAGGTGTGTCCTATACATTTTTAATTACTCATACCATGAATGTGGGATGCTGTCAAATGCTTTTTTGGAATTTTCAATGCCATAGCTAGATTCTTCCCCTTCTTACAATTCTCCATTATGACTTTATTTAACAAAAAATGATCCTTTGTTCCATATGACTTTCTTTTGTTACCCTTTTGTTCAATTGCCATGATTGAGTTTTCTTCTAAATGACTATAAATTATGTCGGCATCAATTCCATAGTATAGTTTATACATCATTGGAAGGCAAGTGATTGGTCTATAGGTTTTAAGGATATCTTCCAGGTTCACTGTTAAGAAGGAGCATTGTTTTTCCTGTTGTTAACCAAGTTGGTGTTTGTTAAGGGTGCGAACATAAATAGTTCTTACTCATAGCTAAATCTTCATGTAAAGATGTTAATACTTTTAGCCAAAAGTTAGGTACTGCATCTAGGCCCCGTGTTTTCCATTTAGGAGCTTTTGTTAATTTTGTTTCAATTTCACTGGCCATTATTTCATCCCATTTCATATCCTGTACATTTGAATTTCTTATTCTTTCTTTCACTTCTTCTGTCCATTCAACAGCTTTGTTATGTTCCACAGGATCTTTCCTAGATATTTCTCCAAAATGTGTCTATTTCTTCTTTTCTTGGTGGTGTTTCTATTACTTTTGCCTTGTTTCCCAGTTCTTTATAAAACTTGTTTGGGTTATCAGTAAATTGCTTATTTTGTACTTTGCCTTTATATTTATCTGAATATTTATTTATTTACTGCACTTGTTTACCGGGAAAGTCCATTGGGCCTAAAGAGACCATTTTCAGTGGAGGCCTGGGGAGAAAAGCTCAGACAAAAACATAAATACAGAAAAACATTAAACATTAATTGGTACAGAAGTAGAAATGGTGTTACACAGAGTGATTACAGTAATATATACCGAATACATACATAAAAGCAGGAATTCATTTGATTTGATTATAGTAATATATACAGAATATATACATAAAATGAATTCAATCAGAGAGATATAAACAGAGATATATTAATCAGCATCAACAAGTGATGAAAAAATAATTAATATGGAGAAAGTATCATCAGTTATCAGTAGCAAAAAGCATAGGAATTTAGTTATCATATAAGGAGAAGGAAGAGGTTAGTTTGTAGAGCAGATACATAGCCAGGAAGAGTTGAGATGATTTTTCAGTTTTTGTTTGAAGGTGGTGGTGGTGCTGTTTGTGTTTCTTACAGAAGGTGGAAGTGAGTTCCATAGTCTGGTAACGTTGAAAGAGTAGAGGAGTTGACCAGCAGGTAAGGTGGGCTTTTCTACTTTAAGAAGTAGATGCCTGCTGGGTTGGTATTTGGCAAGTGGAGTTGAGTGAGCAGGACAGTCTGTGGGTCTATAAATTATTTTGTGTGCTGTAGTTAGTTGGGTGAATGAGTGATGGTGGGAGAGTTCTAGCCAGCCTAATTGTTTCAGTGAGTTACAGTGGTGGGACGAGAATTTGGCCTTGGTGGCAAATTTGGCTATTCTGTTGTAACATATATCAAGTTTTGTTTTTGTAGAAGTTTGGATATTAGTGAGGAGAGGGGCACCATAAAGGAGACAGGGTAATAAAAAAGTAGTTGCAAGAGTTTGTCTAGTAGAGAGGCTAAGAAAGTGTTGGTGCTTGTAGAGCATACCAAGCTTTTGATGTGTTTTATGATGTTATTGTTTATGTGTAGGTCAGAGTTAAGGTTTTCATCTATAATAATGCCTAGTAATTTAGTGTGTGAGACAACTTCTATAGTGATATTATCTTGGACTTCTATAGTGAAGAGTTTTTTTATCTAATGGAGTGGTTTTTTTAGGGGTAAAAATTACTAGTTTATTTTTTTTTATTTAGGACAATATGATTGTTAAGCATCCAAGATTCAGTAGAGGTAAGGGCATTCTGGGTGATTTGTCGGAGTTCAGAGCAGGAATTTACAGTGTATATTATTGTAGAGTCATCAGCATTCTGGATTACTGATCATTGTGGGAGAGTGGAGTGAAAGTTGTTAATAAAGATTCTAAACAAGAGAGGACCAAGTATGGAGCCTTGGGGTACCCCTGTGGAAGTATTGAAGAAGGGAGAGTGAAATTGTTGCCATTTGGTGGATTGCTGCCTATTGGAGAGATAGCTATTGAACCATTGTAGGGTAGGTGGGGAAATGTGGAAGGGTGGATAGTTTAGAGAGGAGGATAGTGTGGGAAATTGTATCAAAAGCTTTGGAGAGGTCGAAGAAAAGAGGAGTGATTATTTTACCAGAATCCCGTGCCCGGTTAACTGTATCAAGGAAGAAGAGGAGGGCGGTAGTGGTGCTGTGTCCTGGTCTGAAACCATGCTGAGTGGGTGATAGAATTTTGTTTTCAAGCAGGTGGTTGAGGAGTTGGGCATGGATGCATTTTTCCAGTATTTTAGATAGGGGTGAGAGAATTGCTATGGGTTGAAAGTTTATGGTGTCTGTGTTCATGCCGCCTTTGGGTTAGGGGAGAATGAATGCCTTTTTCTAAATGTTTGGGACATCAGATCATTATGTCCTTAAAGGGCCATTTGCATATGTCCCATGTTACCTCTAATGCAAGAAGTTGTAAGGAATCACACAGTGGAAAGTCTAGCTTGGCTAGATTTGTCTTTTAGCTTTTAATGATTGGTTTGTCTGTCTGACCTTGTTACTCATTGTTTAGTATGTTAGTTGGGATATTTTGCAAACACCCTAATGGTTATGGACATCAGCTGGGTATGGCTACCCTGTGTTTCCAAATGTTAGCCAAGCATCCTGCTTATGCAGTGCCTGTGAGGCTATAAGAAGGTTGAAAATCTATGACTGTAGCTAGTGGGGTTTGGCTTTATTTGCCTGAATTGATCCATAACAGACTTGAAAAGGTATAAAAGTCATGGACATTCAAAATTGCTAAATAGCTGAAACACCTGATGTATGTAAGGGGTTATTTGCATATATCCCATGTTACCTCTAATGTAAGAGGTTTTAAGGAATCACACAGTCACACAGTGGAAAGTCTAGTTTGGCTAGATTTTTCTTTTAGTTTTTACTGATTGGTTTGCCCGTGTGACCTTATTACTCATTGTTTTAATCTCTATTAAATCAAGAAACTCTTCCCTTAGATTATTTTCTTCTAAATTAAGGGCACATTATTTGTTCCTGTGGGTATTCTACAGAAAGTTCCACAACATCTTCCTGTGCCATATTGTCTTCATCTTCGTCCTGTGTCTTCTGTTGCTCTTTCATACGGGAACTCACTGGTCTATCACTTCACAACATTGACTGCACCATAGTTGCCAATGTTTCCTTTTCCTTTCCTTACTGTACAAGTCCAAACTGAACTTTTGTACTGGTTTTCTGCTGAAGGATCCAAAGTAGATTCATATGGCAACTGCTCAGATGCTTCCTGCTCCTCTGGTTTCTCCTTAATTTGGGGATTCATTATTCTCTAACGCTGTAATATTATCAGAGTTAGATTTTCTGCACTAAACAGTTTACTTCACATGTAATCTATAACTTCAGTTTCTATGTCTTTAACTTCTCCATTATCTACTTTCCCCTTTGTTTTATTATTTTTTGTGTTGTAAAATGTTCCATATCTGGGTGCCTTTGCCTGTATTTCTCTTTGAATATATTTGGTGATGCTTTTTGTATTGGTTAGTTTTTGCTTTCTCCTTTGCATAAATACTGCACCATTTTAAATCTCTTTTTCTTCCCCATGTCCATATTTCTTCTTCTTCAGATTTCTCCTTACTTGAGGGACTCATTGCTCCATCATGCTGTGACATAGCCCATGTTAGATTCTCTATACTAAATCCTTCAACTCACAGGTACTCCACACATTCTTATTTTCTGTATTGTATTTTTTCCATTTCTGGGTGCCTTTGCCTGTATTTCTCTTTGAATATCTTTGGAGCTGCTATTTTCTTCATTAATTTGGCTTTCCCCTTTGCATAAATATCACACCATATCAGATCTCTTTCTTTCCCATGGCCAATATTTCTTTTTTTATACCTTTCAAAAATCTCTAGATTTTGTTCTTTATATTTTTTGCATTTCCTTAGTTGCTTCTTTTTCCAAAAAGTCTAAGGTTTCTGGGTAATCTCTATCATGTTTTTCATCAATCTGCTGTATTAATGAATACAAATTTGTATTTGAAATGTTTGATAGTTTTTCCTTGTGCAAGTATTTTTCTTTCCTCTAATTTCTTTTGTAATGTTTTTGTATATCTTCTATCCGGACATTCTGGGCTTCTTGCATCATAGTAGCAATGTATAATTTTTTTTCTTATCCTCAGTAGTTCACTTTGTTATCTTTATGGCTGTTTTTGGCCTGTCAGTGTTTGTGTTTTTTGTGGACTACTATTTCCTTCTACAATGGGGGGCCACCACCCCCCGAGTTTGACCAAACCCCATTACAGAATGTTTCTGTGTGTTGAGGACGCTACACTGTCATTTTTTCCAGTCCTGGCACCAGTGCACCTACCAAGACTGGGCACTTGTTTTTCCTGGGACTTGTACACTCAGCTGCCTTTTTTTATTTTTTATCCTACTTCGGTCCATGATTTAATCTATATAAAATAGACAGCTAGATTCAGTAAAGCCTACATGGTCTGTTTACACTGTGTGTGCCTCGTGCCATAATCTGCATAAGGTAGTGCACCATTTCGGATTCAGTAAGTGGCTTGACACAGTGTGTAGAGCCATGCACAGCTACGCAAACAAGGTAAGCACCATGGCATGCTAATTACACATAAGCAGCTGGATTGTACACTAATCAACCAATCCAAGATGGAGGTGCTATTCAAAAAGCTATAAAGCAACTGTGTAGGCTCAGTGCTGTTTTTCCTACGAATTCCAAAACCTATTGGAATACATCCATGGAAAGGACTCTACACAGAAACGATGTAAGGGGCTACTGTTGCTTTAATTCATGTGTATGTGCAACAGGCTGAAGTCTATGCTGCTGCTGCTAATAGACCAAGGCCAAGAAGGAGAAAAGTTTTCAAACCATGCGTAACTTATCACAACCTACATGATGTGGAACTTGTAGAGCACTACAGGGTGACAGAGACACACTACAGGAACTCTGCAACCTCTGTCATTCTCAACTCAGAGCCAGGGTAAATCAAGGGGAACCCATCCCAGTGGAAACAAAGATATGTGTAGCACTTAGAAACTTAGCTACAAGTACCTTTCAGAGACCAACAGGGGACATGCTGGGGGGACATGCTGGGCATGTCACATGTACCAGCATCCAGGAACCTCCATCAGTTCTTGAATGCTATGCTCCAACATGCTAATGACCACATATATTTTCCCTATAGTCCTGAGGACAGGTCCAGAAATATGCAGGAGTTCTACTCTATAGTACAGTACTCTGAAGTATTGGGTGCCATAGATTGCACACATGTACAAATTAAGGCACCACCTGGGGAACAGGGAAGGTTCTATATCAATAGAAAGGGCTTTCACTCTATTAACTGCCAAGTCATGTGCAATGCCAAAGGAATCATCTTGAATGTGTGTGCTACCAACAACATTGCAGTTACCACAATTCACATATCTGGCATACTTCCCAACTGTATCAGATGTCCACTAAGGGGGATATCCCACAGGGCCATTTACTTGGGGATGCAGCTTATGCTCTGGAACCATGGCTGATGAAACCCATCCGAAATACACACACACCTGCTGAAGAACTCCATAATGACACACACACTCAAACCAGAAATATAATAGAGTGTGTGTTTGGGCTGCTGAAGTCATGGTTCCAGTGCCTAGATACATCTGGGGAAGCCCTACAGTACAAATCACGAACATGTATTGAAATAGTCACAGTATGTGCCATGCTACACAACATCTTCCTGAGAAAATAGCTTCAGCAAGATCAGCAAGGGGAAGGATCACACATCCCACCACCAATGCCAAGGTCACCACAGCCACATGCAGGTGAGGAGTCAGAGGGGGAGCCAGCAGCTGCTGTGGGTGTAGGCAGATGTAGGTGTGCTCAATATGCATTTGCATTGGCTAAGAGACAATGCATAGCACACTCACTCACCACATAAGGGCCTAAAACCTTCCTCCTATGCACATACATATAGTAATATTGATGCCAGGAAACTCTCACAACCTTTACCCCCCATGTATTGGCTGTGCACTACTTGCATCAGACAAAAGTCAGCCCTGAACTAAAACTGTTGTAACTGCTAGATTTACAAGGTAAGTGTTGAACGTGGAGTGTATTGTGTAATAATATGAATGAATAGCATATCCTTGTATTTTGTTACCCGGTAGTATAAGCAAGTCAAAGGTGGAAGATTCTTACAGAAATTACCTTAACATGTGACAGCACAAACGTATTTGTCTTATATATGTATACATTATTAACTCATTACAGCTGAGTGTGCCTTTGGGCATTTCTGCAGTTACCTCCTACTACTCCTCTAGGTGTCAAATATTGCCTGTTCATATTTGCATTACTAATTCCAAAACCATGCTACATACAAGGTATCAGAATATTATCTTGAAGCATATATGATGACAAACACAACTGTGTTGATATTTAACCTCTGTCAATGAGTATTTGTTAGAACTGTAAGGTGATAACTTAATTTTTTTAAAGGTTCAAGCCACACCCTCTGGGAGTTAAAGGTACACACTCAGAAGAGCTGTATTGGAGGGAATGAGTTAAGTACTATGCCTCAGGCATCAACGATTCACACAGTCATACCTCCCAAAAGTTGTGATGGTCACTGCATGCTCTCAGTGTAGCACCATACATTTGTATTGCAAAATCATTAAAGAGAGACGTTAGAAAGTAATGATACACATTGCAGTTTCATACTTCACAACCCCCATAAGATCATTCACAATAAAGTTGGAAATTTTTGATGCTATCAACTGCCTAACTTTCCAATATAAGTTAAAGGTGCAACTACCAGTTCAACATCACAAATGCAGATATACCAAGCACTAAGTCAGCTATGCACCCTGAGCATCAGACACAAAGCTTTTGTATCCTTAAATCCAAAAGATACAAAACAGGGATATGGCACAGTTATCATCACTTGAACAGGGAGTTGGATGCAGGAAGCCTAGGCTGACAAAAAAGGTCAGTGAGTGTGCTTGAGTAAGAAAGAGAAGCAGACAGACATTTGGATAAACCAACATATCACCAGTGAGACAACATGAGTTTTAAGCTACATGGTTGAACCATGTAACTGTTGTGTGTGTGATTGTAGGGGTCCACCAGGTGAAACTGGAGTGTGAGTGTCTGCATGAACACAGCCAATCTCTGTGCTAGTTCTATGTCTTGGTATGTCAGACAGGTGTGACCTATGCATGGTAAAGGTAGCAGTTCATTATTGTCAACCCCAACCCTGAGAACTGGCTCTGCCAGGAGTGGGACAGGCACATTCACACCCACTGTCAGATTCACTGCTGCTACCTGAGTGTGACTGATGTCACGAGTATGCCCAGGACCATGACCCCATTGCCTGCCACATCTGGGTGTGGACAGCTCACCCACTGATGGAGCAGTGGAAGTACTGCCACTATGGGAGCATGATCGAGCATGGCGACATTGGCTAACAGCAAATGATGTGGCTAGCCTATGCCCATGAGGATGCTGTTCCCCCCTCCCAGCAAACATTCTATCACAGACACCACTCATTCCACTGTGTCATTCATCTGATCCACTGAATCAGCAGCACAGTGGAGGCAGTCACACATGCCAGCCTGTGGCACATCTACAACCCTAAGCATTTCTCTGAAGTTCCTATGGGAGTTTGCCTGTTCCTCCACGACAGCCCTAAGCATATGTTGAGTGGCAAGTAACAGACACCCGGAGCAAGTGGAGGACGGCCCCCTCTGAGCACCCCTAAGAACCCTCCTGTGAGTCACCTCATCCTCACTTTGGCTATAGCCAGAGTCAACAGACACTGAAACTGCAGTTACCATATTTCAATGATCAATTGTCTTGCCCTCCACCTGTCCAATATCTGTGAGGTCACTGGAATAGTAGGCTTAGGCCTACTGGCTGTGTCCAGTGGAATTTCAACGATGGCTGTATGTCAACCTCAGTGTCAAACTCAACATCTGTACATCCCCTTGACTGTGTCTCTGTTTGGCCACCATCATCATCAGAGTCTGCCGATACTCTGACATCAGGTGGTAGAAGTCCACACTTCCACTGTCAGGATCACCTGTGATAATAAGCAACAAACACAGGAAAAATTAATACCTAAACTACTATACTTCAATATATGCTAATAAAATAACAGTGCTGCCATTATTAGACAGTACACCAGTGCACACAACAGTCCTGACATCAACCTCTCACACTAAAATATGTCTTTGAATTGCTCATCAGTACTGACCTAAAAATGTTTGGCTAACCATGTGCAGATGATGGTATCCTCTGTATGTCAGATGGTCCTGGAAGAAGTCAAGTAAAAGGTAATGACAACATCATCACAATTAATAGTAACATGGGGGGGGGGGTAATACTTTTTCTCCTTTATATGTTCATTAACTGTACTTTCAATAAGAACTTGGATGATGACTCCAACCTAAGCTAATCAATCAGAATGTGTTGTTAACTGTAGCAATCTTCAATCCCCCAACAAAAAAAAATGTTTTATGAACAGAAGTAATGTATTGATTTAAATTGTTTTACTATGCAACAGGATTCAACAACTGAGATACAAAAGTCTACCTGGAAGTTTTTCCTGGGACATGCTTGCTGTTCTTGAAACAATAACACCAATGTCAAGGACATGCTGTTCTGCACTTTCCTCAGAGTTGTCTGGATCCCCTGTTAGTGGTGGATCTGTAGCAGGCCCCCTTGGTTCCCATCCAATCATGGCCCACTGCAGCTGCTCTCCTCAGTGCGGATGAGATCATGTCAATGGCCCTATAGCAGACCTGGTCATATGTCTTGCTGTGGCCACCCATTGTATTAACATCTGCAACAATCTGCTGCCAAATCTGCATTTTGACTGACATACCTCCAAGTCCCCTCTCAAGCAGGAAGGCACCATGTTGCCTAAAAGAGTCAAAGATGACCTGATTCTCATGGTCAGTGAAAGGTGGTTTTCAAGGATTGAGATGCCTGAGTGACATAGTCCCTAGGTGTCCTAAAAAACAACAGAAGGGTAATACACATAATATCACATAACTACAGAATAACTGTTCCCAGATAAAACCAAAAAGGTAGCATTTCAGTATTACCCACTGGAGAAACATAACACAGTCTAAAATTTTGAAATATGAACAACAGGCTGGATGCAAAAAAGAAGGGTAACAATAGCAACATATCCTTGTTTGTGCCATAACAGAAATGCAGTTTTGCTCTCATCCCAAAAGAACAGGTAAATGACACATTTTGCTAACAAACCATCTTTGAAATGCTAAAAGGACTATCAGATGAACTGTCCCTTAAACATGTCTACAGATTTAACACAGAACATTCCATTTTAATGTATTGCCAAACATGTATACCCGTGAAATGCCCTGACAAACATGCCCATGCCATCAGTATACTTCTAACTAATGCATACAGATAAACGTGTAAAAGCCTTTGCTCATCAAAATATAAACTATTATACAAATTTGGTTAATTACATTCCAGCATATGCAGTATGAACCTACAAAATGCAAGCCTACCTTCTAAAGTTCAATAATCTCCTGTGCAGATATATCCCAAAATAATAGCTTCTTTTCTGTGTTCTCCACATAAACAAGTCTCCTCACCTTCCATTTTCCTAACTACATGATTGCCTTTTTATGGTGTAGTTTCAGGGCTGTCAGCATGGTGAAGATGCAAATGAGGTGTGAACTCATTAGAAATGCTGACTCCTAAATACTTGGCTGTATGTATCTGATGTAAACATAGTACAGTCACTCCCTCAGTGTTTGTTTTTAATGGATTACAACTATGAATGATTACTGGTTGGGAGAAGAAAAACACAGCAGCACTACAGGCTGCCCTACATGCAGTGTGTGTGTCAGGTTAGACTTACAAAGTGTTAGATGTAATTTTGTCGAAGTTGGAAATGTAAGTAAGCAGCACACAATTTACAGGTTCTGTTCATTAACCAAACACATAAACACACAAAAACATACTTGGAGGCTCTAAATAAAAATCTGCCTAAGCAGCAGAGACCTCCAAAGCAGACACCCAAGCAACCGCTACCCCAAAACAAAACACGTGTAACACATAGCTCACAAAGCCAGTGTGCCGAACAGTCACAGCCCTTAAGGCTAAACAACACACCTGATACACTTGTAATAGATGACTCTATCATCAGGCACACTGACGTCCCGCTCACCAGGCTGAACAAGGAGAAGGTCACGGTGAGCTGCCTGTCGGGCGCTAGGATCCGCCACATAACACAAGCACTCAGGTCACTCCAAGGCAAGTACAAATATGACTCAGTCATTGTCCATGCTGGTGAGAATGACCTGAGAAGTTCCTCCCTGGACTACATGAAAAGAGACATAGAGGAGCTCTCTGAGCATGTAGCCCAGGCCGGTATGACCCTGACCTTGAGTAGCATCTTACCCTCACCAAGAATGATGCCACAGTATGAAGACAAGATTATCAATTTCAGCAATTGGCTTAAGTATTGGTGTCATTCAAAGGGGATCCAATGCCTGTCAGCCTGGGATGACATGCTCGACAAGCCACGATGTTTCGCTAGGGACGGCTTGCACCTGTCACCCTGGGCTTTGGATATTGGCAAAGGCTCTTGCTACCCCATAGTGCCTTTTTAGGCAAGGCTCAAAAGACAAACCCACCTCCATAGGTATCACAAGGGATAAGAAACTAAGAGTAATGCTACTCAATGCCAGAAGTCTAAACCTCAAGATGCATGCACTTGAAACTCTCCTTAGCATGGAGAACATTGATATCTGTGCAGTAACAGAAACCTGGTTCAAGGCTCTCGAGAGCACCCCAGCACTACCAGGTTATACCTCATACCATGCTTTTTGGCCCAAAAACTTGGACCGAACCACAAAAGGAGGGGAAGTATCAATATTCGTCAAAGATACCCACACCTCCAGGTTGGTGGCACAGCACGAAGCATCAGAGACTATCCATGTGCAACTAACAGTGGGTAAAACAGCCTTCCAGTTTATAGCCTGCTACAGACCACCCTCCCAAACCCAGGAACCCCCACTTGGCCTTCCTGAGAACACTGGAAAATATGAAGATCTCTCCAAACACCATTATATTGGGTGACTTCAACTACCCAACCATAGACTGGGAGCATTACTCTAGCTCCAACACCCTAGCCCAATGGTTCCTAGAATTTATAAACTCAAATGCTATGGAACAACTTGTTACCACTCCCACAAGAGGGGAAAACATACTGGACCTGATCATCACCAACATGGGGACTCTATGCTCCAGACCAGAAGTGTATCCCTCACTGGTAAGATCAGACCATAAACTAATCTCACTGGATATTCACATCCCGACCCCACCCCATGCCCAGAAAACCACAGTGAAAAACTTCTCTAAAGCAAATTTCACACTCCTCAAAACCGAGGTGGAATCCTTCAAAGCCCCCGGGCCTGTGGATATTACGGCCCAGACCACAAAAACCTTTATAAACGCATTCTATGAACACCTTCAGGAATGCATGGATCATGCAATCCCAAATAAAACCAAGACCCAATCCTCCAAAGGCAGACGTCCTGTCTGGTGGACCCCAGCCATAAACAAACTATACAATAGAAGGAGGAAGCTACTACATGACAGAGCAAAATTTCAAAAAGGGAAGGCATCTCTGGTCAGTATTAGCAAAAAACTACGGGCACTCATAAAATCGTCTAAGGCCAGCTTCAAGAGAAAAATTGCACAGGACACTAAGGATAATCACAAGGCTTTCTTTAGTTATGTTAGGAACCTGGGTGGGAATTCCCAGATATGCTCAGAATTAGTCCAAAATGACAAAAAATACACCGAACCCACAGACATTGCCAACATCCTAGCTGACAGGTTCAGTGCAAACTTCTCCCCCTCCCACCAAAGGGCTAATATCTATCCCAGCAGAGTGCTGCCCCTGACATCTCAGATGCTCAGGTAAGAGCTGCCCTCTCCAAAGCAAGAAACACAGCATCAATGGGACCAGGCGGTGTCCCGGCTGCAATCTACATGAACTTCAAGAAGAGCTAAACCCCAACCTAAAACTACTGTTCAATCTCAGCCTTACTACAGGATATGTACCCAAAGAGTGGCGTACAGCAACAGTGGTCCCTCTCCAAAAAGGTGGTGCCTCAATGGATCCTGGAAACTATCGCCCCATAAGTCTCACTAGCTTGGTCTGCAAAGCTATGGAAAGGATCATCATGGACCTTATAAATAAAGATATTGGGGACCTACAGACACTGGATCCTACCCAGTTTGGCTTTGTTAAGGGCAGATCCTGCCTCTTAAACCTGGTTGATTTCTTTGAAATAGTCACCAAGGCCATTGACAAGGGGAAGGTGGTCCACACAGCCTACCTGGACCTCGCAAAAGCCTTTGATACAATACCCCACTCGGGCATTATATATAAGCTCACCAGCTTAAATATAAACCCCTATGTCACTAGATGGGTTGCAAACTGGCTCAAGGACAGAACCCACATGGTTAGAATAGCGGGAGCCATGTCAGACTCCAAACCAGTTACAAGTGGCGTCCCACAAGGCTCAGTCTTGGGACCTCTCTTGTTCGGTATATATTTCTCGGAGGTACAGGCCAACATAGAAGGACTGTGGCTGACCAAGTTCACAGATGACTGCAAACTGGGCGCCATAATAGACTCTCCAGCTGACACAAGCATCCTCCAAAAGGGCCTCATAGAAACAGACAACTGGTGCCAGAGCCATGGCCTCAAGCTAAACGCCAAAAAGTGTATAGTCATCCCTTTGGCAAAACAGTGCCCACAAATTACCACATAGGTGGTAATCCATTAAGTACAGAAGAAGTAATTAGGGACCTGGGGACCCAAGTTGATAGCAATCTCTCATTTGACAACCACGTGGCCAAAGTGGTTAGAAAAACATTTTATATAGCCCACCTGATCATGAAGGGATTCACATCTAGATCAGGGGAGGTCATCGTGCCTCTTTACTCATCCCTCATCAGGCCCATAATTGAGTACAATGCCCCTTTTGGGATGTACCTTACCAGACACCTGCAGCAACTGGAAAGACCCCAAAAGTACCTCACCAAGAGGATCAAGGGGTTCAAACAGATGCTGTATGCTGCCCGGTTAAAGAAACTCCAGCTCTACTCAGTGGCATACCGCCTGCTCAGAGGCGATCTGTGCCTGACGTATAAAGCCATGTCCAACCCGGAATTAATGGACATGCTGCACCTCAGAAAATCCAAATCCCATCGAGCTACGCGCTCAAGGGACTTAAACCTCAGCACTGAAATAAATAGGACATGCTGGAGGGACAGATTCATAACCCAGAGGCTCCCTTCACTCTGGAATAAAATCCCAGTCCAGGTTAGGCAGAGTCCCTCATTGACCCTCTTCAAGAGGAATCTTGATGAGTGGATGGGAGATCGTAGGTTTACCCCGGGTATCACTTCTGTGTCACTGTTAGACAGAGGCACAATATACTAACATTGAAAAAGGGCATAGCAAAATTAATTTAAAATGGGTGGCGAAAGCCATACACACTCTGGCTAGGCTTATAAATGCCCTAGGGCAGATAGCCTAGTATGAACCTATGAACCTATGAACATCTAAACTACCCTTCATTTGTTGGCAACTGCATTTGACATTACTAGCATTTAATATCCTCACATATTTTAAGGACAATGATATAGAATGGCTTACAAACTCTGATTACTGGTCAGATACGAGAAGAATGGCCAACAAACACAGAGAGGTAACACAGAGCTGTATATTTGCAAGCAATATCATAACTGGTTGTGTGATCACTTAGTGCACTACTTCCAAAAATAATAAATGTACAAATAGCAGTTACATGGTTTCATATTACTGTAGATAATGTTGCAGTTGGTTGTATGTGATTGCAGTTCCTTGCTGCAAAGATGTTTGTGTGGCAAAGAGGGATAAGGCACCCTTTCTGTGTTCTGAAGGTTCATTGGAGTGAGAGTTCAAATCTAGAGTTCTAGACCTATGTAGAAATATCTCATGTAAACTAACACTTTCTAGTGTATATTTCATAGATTACTTTTTCTCATTTCAACTACTTGTCTCTTTTTTCTTTTCTTTCTTTTTTTGGGGGGGTTGTTTGCTTGATGTGCAGCTTAGTGCAAACACAGGAAACAGAGAAAACTGAATATCAGGTGTAACTGTTCATATCTTGTTTGTGCAAAGAGTGGCAGTGTGCAAACTGGACTACTGGGCCACCCAGGAAGCAGACAGAAACCTGCAAACAGGGAGTCTGTAAAATAGCAAAGGTAAAAAACAATACATTGTTGCAATTTCTGTATTTTATTATGCAAGTGTGCTTAGTGGGATTGCGTGGTGGTTAGCAGGGTATCCCAGCAGCTGCAGCCATCAAACACCTGCAGATAGGACTCAGACAGCCAATAACTGAAACCAGATACAGTCTATTAATTATGATGGGTACAGTGAAAACCTGCTAAGTGGCATTGCATGGTGGTTAACATAGACACCTTAAGAATGATTAGGAAATTAGGAAATGTCATGTAATTAATCATGTGGCAGCAGGTGTAAGTGTAGGGCTGTGGTACAAATGGTCCTGAGTTCTAGTACAGGATGTGCAACCTATTTTACTGTTGTGACAGTGCATTTTATAGCAGTGAACTGAAAAACTGACAAGTGCAGCAGGTGTCCATGTAGGACTGCCATATACATGATTCTGGGTTCTAATACAGGATATTGCAGACATTTTTACTGTTGTTCTACTTCCCATTATATTCACTTTCACTTATAACACTTTAGATAGTGGAGCTGATATGAATTATATGTATGAGGGATGAGATACCATTACTGTGTTTTCAGATATATGACTGGGGGCATACTGTGTACTATATTTCTGTAGGTATAATTCTTTTACCTGGACTTGCATGGCCTTCACAATTACTTAAGACACATACACAACTGGATCTATTTCCAATAACCTTGTCAGGTCACACGGCTACATGTGTAACAGCTCAGGCTGTCACCTGTATTTATGTAGGATTCCAGACTATGTCTCAGCTGCACTTCTTCTGTGGCAAAGATGGAAAATCAAAGCTGTGGAAGAAAATGTATTATCTCTTATGCCTAGGTTTGAATCCTACACTATAAAAGTAAATTTACCTCCGTGTATAAAGATAAAAAAAATTGTCAGGTCATTACATTTATGCCACCAGAGCATGTCTGCAAACTTAACTCACCTAACAGTTACCTTCCAATTTCCAATATATATTTCCAGGTTACATCAGTACACACCCCTCAAACTAAGGCAAGTGTCAGATTAACCTTCCAGTTACAATTATTTAATTCCTCCCTACTTGCCATTGCTGCACTTCACTCAAACTCGTGCAAACACTGTTGGTAACATTGCTCTGATTTGCCCACTACCAGTAAACATGATAACTGAAATTGGTGGGTAAACATCAGTTTGCATTGCTCTAGTTTATCTGGTAGACATGGCTGGCATTGGAGAGGAAGGTACACACTTTAGGGCACAGAGGTTGGGTGTCCAGGAGTCCAAGATATTTATTGGACTCCTAGTAAAGCACCACAGCAAAGGCTTCTGCAGGGGGACTATTCTGGCTCCCAGTACAAGTCTGAGGCATGGAATAGTTTTGCCCATGCTGTATCCAGTGTCACTGGTACCCTGCATATTGGAAAGTAATGCAGGCATCATTTTAATGACCTACACAGGAGAAAAATGGATACTGTCAACCATTCATTTTAAGAATTTGAGAATGCAGACATCCCACAGCTGTGTAAGTATGACAATAAAAGAGTACTTGTAAGATTAAGAAAGCTAAATATAGGCAAGGCTGGTATGCATTATCCTATTCTGTTCTTTTCTCTTCTTTTTCCAGCTCCCACCAAACATGAGCTCAATTAACAGGCTCATGTTGCCCAATTGGAAAGACTGAGGGAAGCAAGTGGTATTTATGCAGCAGAAGAGAAGTGTTATTTTAGCATTAAAAGTTAGATAGCTTTTTGGCATTTTATACGGTTGTATCAAATTCAGCATGGATATCCCAGCTCTAAAAGCAAGTATGCATGTATTAGTCTGTAGCACAAACCAATTGTAAGAGTCCAATATTAGACTGTAGTCAGAGGTTGTGGGTTCAAATCCCATGATCCCCAAGTATACAATACTGTTATTTCTTCAATAATATTTACATTAAATTAAAAACTCTATACCAGTAGCACAAATGCCCTGCAGTAAACTGTAATCTGTGTAATTTGAACATGCATATGTGCAATATATGCACATTTCAAGGATTAATTTCAGCAATCTGTAGTATAGTGTGTATCTGTTAGGATGTATACTTAAATGTAATACTTCAAATAAAAGAGTTGTATAAATGTCTTAATGCATTGTATGTCACATATGATGGCACTAATTTTATCTCTTTTTTTCTCTCACCCCAACCCTTATCTCTCTTTTTTATTTTATATTATATGTTATCAAAATGTCACCATGTCATCCATGTGTACCACATCACTAAATGCTACACAGCACAGCTAGGTAGACCAGCCCCAGTGGATCAGCCTGCCCACATTCCACCAGCTCCAGAACCAATGTTCAGCATGTCTGGGAGCCAACCTGGCAACACTGCCTCTGCTGCTCATGCACTACCTATGTCCTCAGTTAGTATTGCCCCAAAGCTAGTGCACTGGTACCCTCCAGGAACAGTGGTGGAGGTGTTGATTTCATCCCCTGCAGGGAGTTGTCTGGGATGGTGTGTAGGGTTGTGCACCACACCATTAGTGTATGTCTTTGCCAGATGGTGATTCTGCTCTCCCTCTTGGTCCACAGTGATGACAGTCCAGTGGGTGGAAACCTGATTCTCACTGTCTACAAGCTTGCTGTTCATGAGCTTGCATTGTCCCCTCCCTCACCCCAGTCATGGTGCTCCCAACCTTTTCTCTCCATCACCATCCCTGTCTCTTGTTTTGTTTGTCTTATTTGTTTGCATTTGCTTCCTTACCTACCCAGCTTACCTGAGCCAGAGATACCTATATCCCTTACCCAGCAGTCCTATCTTACTGAATTAAAAAAATGGGCACCTGTCCCACAAAAAATATTTATATATATATATATATATATATATATATATATATATATTTATATATATATATATATATCATCCCATATATAGCTCTCCATTTCACACAAATGTTTTCTTGGCACACTTGATTTAGTTCAGTTGGCTATACAACATAACTGCATTGTTGTCACCTCTCTTTGTGGAGGTGACAGTGAAAAATCAGTTAATATTCTGCACATATTTTCAGTTTACATTGTTAAAGAAATGGATAGCTATGGTACTTTCCTACCTCCTTCCTGCACATTCCTGTATTGCTTTCCCTTTATTCTTCCCCCTGCTTGCTCACAATTTCACCCGTTTCCTATCTACCCCATTTAACACCTATAATCTGGTAAAAAAATACAATCACACACAACACGCATAATTAGCAGAAAAAGTAATGGGTCCCTTCACTTTTTGGGCTCTATGTTTGTGTAGAGTTTCGCATCATGCACCAAGGTGCAGTGACAGTGAATGGCGGTACAGTGCTGTGTTTTTCTCAGCTCAATGCCGCTTAACACACATCAGCACATGTACCATAAATAATTCATGTCATTGAATTATCACTGTTTATATAAAAGTCTTTAAAAGTATTAGATACACCTGGATTCAGATCGAGTGTCATCTGAGCTCAAAATGAAATGTGTCAGTGTATTTATACCTGCTGCTACAGAGTCAGTTAAGTAGCAGGTGTGTTTCATAGACTCAATACTAACTCTCAGACTTTTCGTAATGTGGCTTGTGTTTGCGCACAGCTTAACTACATAGCAAACATAGAAAGTACTGAAAATGGTATCTTGCATATGTAAACACTTTGCCAACCATTGTGCAAACCCACTGCTCACCGTGCTATAGAAAAGAAATATTATTAGGTATTACTGCTGTTTACTGTCCATTTTCTATGACATGAAATTACATGTGGAAACATAAGAAACTGAAGGCCCTATCTAACAATATTTCACATATTTACAATATAGCCACATGTTGCCTTTCCCAAGCACTGCAAACCTGGTGTCTCAGTACTTTTTCCATACATATATCACATACACCACAGACATTAATATCAAATGTTGTGAGATATGCAATACATTACTAGGTGGATAGCCAATTGGCTCACCAACAGAATGCACACTGTCAAAGTTGGGGATTGCACCTCCACCACTAGACCACTTGCCAGTGGAATGCCACACGGGTCTTTGCTGAGCCCTCAACTGTTTGGAACCTATTTATCTGAAGTCCAGGCAAAGGATGATGATCTGTGGCTTACCAAGTTTGCAAATGGCTGTCAACTAGACACAGTCATATACAGTCCCCCAACTATGTTAACATATTAAAGAAAGAGCTGACACAGACAAATAACTGGTACCAAACTCAAGGAATGAATGAAAGAGGGCAAAAAATATCTCATTGCCCTCTTTGGCAAAGAAGTACCCCTGCCAATTATGATATACATAGCACCCCTCTAAGACTTGGGAACAGATGTTGATAGCAATGTACACTTCAATCACTATGTGTCCATAGTGGTGAGACACACATTCTACATTGTACACCTCATAAATAAGGCCATCACATCCAAGATCTGGGAAGTCATAGCTCTGCTGTACGCTACCCTTATCAGACCACTAATTGAGTACAATACTCCTTTCTGTCTGTATCTCACCAGACACCTACATCAAATGAAGAAGACACAGAGGTTTGTGCCTGAGAGAATCCAGGGCCTCCAAAACATGACAAAAATGGAAAGACTGAATGACCTGTCACTGTACTTAGTATCATGCAGGCTGCTAAGAGGTGACGTATGCCTGGCCTAAAGAGCAGTCTCAGACCCTGCTCTACTGGAAATGATGGACATCTGCAAATCAAATGCAACAAGAATAACTTGCTCCAGGGATCTCAATTTAGCCTGTGATATAAACAGAACATGTTGGGGAGACAGATATATCTCCCAGCAATCGCCACTCCTCTGTAATAGCCTCCCACTGCATCTGAAGCAATGACCCTATTCAAGATCAACCTTGACAACTGAATAGGTGATTGCAAATTCACTCCTGGAGTGGCACCTATGTTCCTCATGGAAAGGGCCAGTCTGTGCTGATCACAAAATCTCTCTACTAACAATGACCATCTAACTATGCTCGATAAGGGACTTGTGTTTTGTCACAGATAGGGTTGTAAATGCCCTAGGACCATTAGGCTAGTGACCTCCTATGAACCTACGCTTGCCTCTCAACATCTTCTCTCCAACATGCCCTGCTGATGTTATCCACTATAGTTTGACCTGCAGTCTTGTAGAAGTTAGACTTGTGTTGTGGTGCTTATGTAAAGTACTGAGTTCTGTAGTCTATGTATTTAGATAGGTAGGGATTCTGTTCACACTGCAGTCAACTGTGTGCGTGTGTGTGTGTGTGTGTGTGTGTGTGTGTGTGTGTGTGTGTGTGTGTGTGTGTGTGTGTGTGTGTGTGTGTGTGTGTGTGTGTGTGTGTGTGTGTGTGTGTGTGTGTGTGTGTGTGTGTGTGTGTGTGTGTTTGTCTTTGCGCTCTTGCTTGATATTACAGGCACTCTTTTACTCCAGCATGTGGGACAATGCTATTACCACATTCTCCTCAACAAACACTGCTGATGTCATTAGCTATATCTGATTATGGATATGCACTATTCCTACCAGGGCAGGGCCAGAGACTGGCTTGGAAGCCAGGCAGAAGTCACCTCATCCTATACGATAGAGATTACCATAACATGGCTTTCAGTCTATCCACATACATCATGGCATGGTTTGTATGCCCTGTGTTTCCTTGGTGAGAAGCCCCAGCGGTCTCTCCAGTTGCTGGATGTATCTGCTGAGGTACATGCAAAAGAGAGCATTATACTCCATTAGTGTTCTGATGAAGTTTGAGAACAGTGCTCATACAGTCCTAACATCTGAATATGATGGTGTAGCTTATGATGTGTGCAACATAGGCTTTCAGTACTGGTGTGGAGATTTGGTATTCGAAGTTCAGATTGATATCTACATGTGTTCCCAGTGCTTGCATCACTGGGTTTCAGCATAGCAGGACTGTTGTCAATGCTGTAATTAGCATGGAATTCCACATTTCAGAAGTTCAAAATAAAGACACAATTCGCATTCATTTGTAGACCGTGTGACTTTGTCACCGATCATTTGTATGTGTTAGCCCCTCCTGTAGTATGTTATCATCATAGGTGGACTCAATGATTGCACCCGGTATGCAGGAATCATCAAATGCAGTAAACTAAAGGTCATATACTTTAGCCTGAACTGTTGAGAAATAGTTTCCATACAGTAAATGGCCAAGCACAGATCCCAGGTGTACACCAATTGTGACAGCTCTACTGGTACAAGTTGATTAACCAACTTTCACAGTATGTGTTCTCTCAGTGAGCCAATTGGTTACCCATCTAGTGAAATGAAGTTTAATTTTCAGCTGGGAGACTTTCTCAATGATCCCTACATGACAGGTTGTGTTCGAACCCTACACCAGTTGAAGAGAGCCAGTATGCACTCTCTTATCTATGTCTAGGTCTATCACACAGAATCAATGGGCTGTGACAACATCACAAATTGCCTATCACATGACTCATCACATACACCTTTCTGACACAGTTTAATACACACATCAACACACCCTCCACAGACTGTGCTGATGTAAAAGGGTGTTTTCAACATGCATCCATGTGAGTTGGGGGAGACAGCACCCAATGCATTTCTGTATTGACACATTCTGCCTCTCCTTATTTGTGAGCTAGACCAACATGTTATCATGGACCTTTTCTAAATGGACATTAGTGATATCCTGGCTGTGTGCAACAGAGCTGTGTGGGTTGATAATGCTACATCATGTCTGTTACATGTGTTAGATGTCCTCAAAGAGATCATTGAGGGCATGCATGATGACAACACTATCATCCTTTTGAACTTGACAAGCCAATGCCATTTGACACAAATCCACACTAAGGTATTCATTCAACACTAGCAGATGTGGCCATGTACACCTATATCACCAAGTGGGTAGACCAGTGTATCACATACATGGCATCTAAATATGTTGACATGTGTGAAGTGACCTATATCTCAGGTCTAGTGGTAAGGTATGTATATCAGGGCTGTCTGCTAGAACATTTCCTGTCCATTATTTAAGTAATGGACATCACAGATGACATACACATCTTGTGTCCAAACAGCATCCTGAAGGACTACATATTGTGGGCAATCCTTAACTCCAACTGTGATATTAGTATAATACAGACAGTATCAACACACAGGGTGGCCATGGTGGTGCAGCGGTTAGCATTGCCGCCTCACAGCAAGAGGTTTTCTGGTTCGATCTTTGGCTGGGGTGCCTTCTCTGTGGAGTCTGCATGTCCTCCCTGTGATCATGTGGGTTTCCTCTGGGTGCTCCGGTTTCCTCTCACATCCCAAAGACATGCCGTAGGTGAATTGAACACTCTAAATTGGCCCTAGGTGTGAGTGTGTGCATGTGTGTGCCTTCTGTGGAAGGTTGGGCACTGAGCTGGCAACTCGACACTGTAAAACTCCACTGCCAATCATGAGTGGACAGGTGATCTGCTGTGGCAACCCCTAACTGGGAAAAGCCAAAAGAAGAAGAAGAAGAAGATCAACACACACCTAAGATTGAAGCCACAGCCATGACAGTACCTGCAATGACAAGAAAACATGGGATTATTTGTTACATCAGGAAAACAAACACACAACCCAAGTATAATGTGGACACCCTATAATCAGACCAGTAGGTATGTGACCTGTGTCCTTGGGTAGCTGGTAAGTTGAACATCCACCAGCATGTGGTCACAGTGCTGACTACTCCCTTGTATGTAATACAAGTACTAAGTATGTGAAGGACATCCACATCAGAGGCAATAATACCTCCATAGTTCCCAGCCTTCATCACCCAATAACTGAGTGTAATGCACCCTTCTTCATGTACCTCCCTACACATCTTCCACTAATGTGTAACTGAAGTGTACCATTTTTGTCACAGTGAGCTGTCACACAGCTTATTGGCCATACCTAGGTATTCTTTTGTGGCATAAACATTACTGTCTGATGGTGTGGAACCCCCAAGAAGTTGTTATACCAGATGCATGTGCACTACCTGTTCTAGTGAGCCACACAGTACATACAGTAAAATCCCCATTTCTGGGACTCAAGCAACTGGCACTCTCAAGCACCCAGCATTTAATTGGCTCATATGCCGGCATACAAGCCAATGAAAAATCCAAAAGGGGAGCCTCTTCTGTTCAATGCAGAACAGCCCATTCTTCCACATTGAAAAAAAGAGATTCCACTTTGCCATTTTTGATTGTCTCATATACATGCCGATATATGAGCCAATCCAAAATCGCAAAGCATATCTCAAGCAACCACAACATACACAACTGGCATCCACCAATCCCCACAGGTGCCAGTTAACTGAGACTTTACTGTACATAGGTGTTTGACAACATTAATAGCATGAATAACATTCACTACAGTATGGATTGTGCAAAATATAAATATATATATATATATATATATATATATATATATATATATATATATATATGTCATGCACACCAGTCAACTAGTCTGCATTGATCATGATGTTGCGTACCTCCAGCAGATGTAACTGCTAGGACAGTGTGCATGATTACCTTCTTACTGTGGATGTATCATAATAGTTGTACAAGTGTGTTTGTGTAGAATCAACTCTGATCATTTTAAATCACATTTTCTATGTTAGAGGCATGGGATTATTGGTGGTATTATTTTGATATTGTCCATGATTGCAGTTGCTTCTTTTAATGTTGTCCATGAGCCTTTACCTGTGTCCCACTTGCTGGTGACCTCTGCTGAGATTACACTCATATTCAGGCAAATCAGTTTGCACAGCTTCACAATATGCACCCTACCCCAATTGTATGTCAAATCCCGGATAGATGTCCTCTGCATTATTCATGTAAGGATGATTATCTCACACAGATATCCTCCCCATTGTTACGTCACCTTGTGTTACAATCACATAATACACATTTTCACTGTGCAGTCCCTATTGTACCATATTGATATGTGATTGATGTTGTTGCTACAGCCATCTTCCATTGACATGCCCTCATCTACTGTACATTACGTTGTTTTACCTGTCCTCTTTTCCTGTGTTCATTCCTAGAGTTCATCTGTGTGCCCCTATTCAATACACACACACTCTTCCCCTGAGTGTTTATTTTACATGGCAGCCCATGTACCCTTAGAGATCATTTACACAAATTTAGTACGGAATGCTAGGAATGGGATTTCACAATACTCTGCACTGTAGATACACTGTCCTGTAATGTGTTTGGACCATATACTTAACGTTCATACCTCTGAACTGTCCAGATTTTCACAGTTCATCCAGATGTGCTCCTTAACAAATTTGTGATTTTCTGCCATATCACTGGGATGACCTCAGGAGTGATGTGACTAAATAATTATATACATTTGAGTTTCAGACTTCAAATACTTCAGAACATGTATCTTAACACAACCCCCGGTCAGTCTAGCACATCTCTATAGGGCAAATATGTCCCTATTTCTGTGTCATTGTCCCCCCATTATGTTGGCCTTTGTCCAGATGTCTTGCACTAAAAGATTTAGAGCTATCTTTTAACCTCTGGTGATCATTGTGGCATTCCGCACAAAACCATGGACCTTCAGTGTTCTGATTTTAAGGGAAGTTTGCTTACATGGTTTCCTGGCCAGTCACAAAATCTTATTTATATTTAAATGCGGTGTGCGGCATGAATATGCAATGAGCACTGCTGCTCACCATGCATCACCCGCATACATATAAACTACGTGGAAGTTTCTCGCAAAGCCTACACAGAGTTTATTGAATCCTACTGACAATCTATATATCAGTATTGCCTTGGTGAGATGTTTGTAAAAATAGGGTCCATCTCATGAAGGTAGTCATACTCCCCAAGACTTGAGGATGAATTCAGTTCCAGCAATACTACACTCATTTGCTTGCTGAGTTTATCATCTCTCCATTCAGACCTTGCAGTGTGGAATACAGTCTGCTTACTGTGACTGTGTAGCTCAGCAAAAAATAAATACATGCCAAGCATTTGTAGAATATAAACTGTGCTGCTGCATTGTACATATCCACTGTTTATAGATACATGCAGATATTTTTTCATACATTCATATAAAATACTAATAGTGTAGTACCCTAACCACTGTAAGCTTAGCCTACAACACTATAGAAAAAGAACCATTGAAGGTGCGCTAATAGTCAAGAGATGATAGTAGGAGGGGCGGAGCCTGAATGGCTAACTGAAAGCAGCAGTATTTTAGAGCTCCATATAACTAGTTAAATAAGATAGGAAAATATTCTTTTTTTTCTTCAAAGTATAAAATCTTATAGATAAAGGACTAATTTACATAATTAGAAACTTTGGTGAAGTTTTACAAATAATTTCCTGTCAAAAAGCTTGGAGATATATTCACTTGTTAAAATGAGCAACTCATGGAATTCTCACCAGCATGCTGTCTTAAGGAACTACAACAGATGACATCTACCCTGCAGGAGTTGTCTTTGAAGATGGACGATTTTAAAGAGAATCTAGAAAATTGTAAAATAAGCAGTCAAAAACAGGCTGACACCCTCAAGGAAATGTACAACACCAGACAAGGATAACAGGAATAGAGGTTTCTCTAAATGACTTAGAAAGCAGACTTAAGGAAGAGGAAATGCAGAAAGAACTGCTTCTTAAGCAAAACAGTTGGTTGGTTAATAAAGTGGATGACTTGGAAAATAGGGAGAGGAGAAATAACATCAGGATTTTTGGATTACCTGAAAACACAGAAGGTGAGGATATTGTTTTCTTTTAATCAAGCTGGATCCCTAACTTTTTAAATTTAAAAGAATGACTTTCCTTTGGCATTGAAAGGGTGCAAAGAACTCTTGGGAAACCTGCCACTAATTCAAACTCTCCTCCTAGGTCAATAATTATCAGATTTCTTTCATACTTGGACAAGGAACTGATTGTAAGCTCTGCTTGGAGGAAGGCACCTCTAAAATATAAACAGAGCCTGGTACGATTTTTTAATGACTGTTCATCTAGAATAATGGAACAAAAGAAAAAAGTGTGGCCAATGATAAAGTTTCTGAAACAAAATAACATTAAGACACAACTTGCATATCCAGCTAAGATAAGAATACTGTATGCCAACGAGATGAGGACTTTTATTGACTTAAAGGAAGCCTCTTCATTTATTAAAACTAATAATGTGATTACTTTACCAGAAGACATGGATTGGATGTCACCTTCTCTCAAGAAAACAAAGGAAACAAATGTCTGGACAGATGTCAAAAAGACGAAGCAAAAGACTGATACTGTTACAGCCAAATCTCTCAAAGCATCTACTATGATATGAATTGTTTTAACATTACTTTAAAGGACCAATTTTACTGCTTGGAATTTTAAAACAAAGTTAACGAACTACTGGAAACTTTATCTATATTTTTTTGAAAACAGATGACACATGAGAGTTTTTGCATTACCTCAGATATGTTAAACAGGGTACTTTTCTTTCACAGAAGGAGGGTGATATAGCACATAAAATATTTATACTGTAAATCAACATACATAGTATATGTGTATTTTCTCTCAATTTTCTCTTTTCTTTCTCTCTCTTCTCTCTTTTTTCATTATTTATTTTAACTGCATCTTGTCTCCCTTTCTAAATTCTCTCCTATTTACTATACTAATATAGTCTGTATATATTTAATAACTCACTATCTATACATAGATAAATAATAGTCTAAAATAATCTAGTTTAAGGTTGACTAATTGGAATAGTGAACTTAATTAATTATTACAATATTTATTAGATTAAAAGGTCTCACCTTCGATAACCACATCGCCACAACAGTCAGAAAATCCTTCTATGTGGCACACCTCATCACGAAGGGCTTTTCATCCAGAAAAAAGGAGGTCATTGTCCCACTGTACTCATCCCTCATTAGACCCATTATAGAATACAACGCCCCATTTGGTATGTACCTCTCAAGACATCTGCAACAACTGGAAAGGCCTCAGAAATACCTCACTAAAAGAATCACAGGCCTAAAGCAGATGCCCTATGCTGACCGCCTTAAAAAACTCCAGCTATACTCTGTCGCATATCGTCTACTCAGAGGCGATCTCTGCTTAACATACAAGGCCATGTCAAACCCAGAGCTGTTGGACATGCTACACTTAAAGAAATCCCAATCCCTCAGAGCTACACGCTCCAGGGATCTAAACCTTGTCATCACAATAAACAAAACATGCTGGAGGGATAGGTTCCTGACCCAGAGACTCCCCAGACTCTGGAATAGATTGCCCATACATGTCAAGCAGAGTGCCTCTTTGGACCTCTTCAAAAGGAACCTTGACGATTGGATGGGAGAAAGGAAATTCACCCCAGGGATCACGTCAGTCTCCCTGCTAGACAGGGGTCCAGGAAAGTAAATAATGTGGGAAGAAATAGCCAGGGAATTGTTATGGCTAGGCTTGTATAGGCCCTAGGGCTGATAGCCTAGTACCAACCTATGAACCTATGAACCTATGAACCTATAATAGTCACTGTTATGCTATTTGGAATGGGGACATGTTCATGATTAACTCTGAAATGTTCCATTCATGTACATATGCTCTTTCAATTATTTCCTTTTAGTATTAACAAATATATAAAAAAAGAAGGGAAAAATGTACTGTTGGTTAAGAGAAGTGAAGCTTTCTTCACACTCTATTTGCATTGCCATAGCAACAGTAAACAATTGCTGCAGTTTCTAAGGACACTGTGAACCTGCGAAGTGCATTTAGCCTCACAGATAACAAATAATAAAAAAAGTAATGTTGTTTAGTTATTAAAATGAAAAACAACCTAAGCAAGGTAAAATAAATACATAATAGGACTATTTGTAAATATTTTATGATTTATCCTTATAGGATTACATAATCCTGGAAACACAACTGAAATGTTTCCAAACTACATGTGCACTTAAATGTAGCTGCTTGATTAAAAAATATTACTCAGTCTAACATGCTGATTCCACAAGCTGTCTGCACTGTAAAAGTTACATTTTATATGTTACTTGAAAATGACAGTCTCTAGAGCACAAGAAAAGATACATATTACTTTTTTCAACATGTTATATTTGCAGTTACCTCACACTCTCTACAAACTCACTTGGCAACTGATAGCTATTCATTTAAAATATCAATTTAAATATTAAATGTGTCCTTGAAATGCTATGACATTTTGACAAAATATAATCTCAACTGTAAAATGAATGACTTGAAAGAAGTGAAGTAATGCATAGATTTCAAAGACAGTTCTTGACACTACACTATAAGTAAAAATGTATATCCACAAGGAAGTATTGAAATGTTCTAGTCTTCCAGTTAAAATAGTTTACTGTCAACATTTTGCAATATCAGAAAGTTTGAAGAGCTAGGAAATTGCTATTTGTCTTTATAATTATTAGTAGACAGATGTTAGACTCTGCTTTGTTTAATGAATTGTGACATGTTTATGAGGAAAAGTGGACCAGTTACTCACATTGGACTACACATTCCTGGAAACTCAACTGAAATGTCCCCAAATTACCTGTGAACTTAAATGAAACTGCCTGATTAATAAGCATAACTTACTTTAACAACCTGAATCCATATGCTATTTGCTCTATTTATGCTACATTCTATATGTCACTTGCATATGACAGTCTCTAGAGCACATGAAAAAAATACATAATCTGATGTTGTAAATCTTTTATTCATTCTTTACTGTTAGGACCTTGGTTTCGTCCTCAGAACCAATACGGCCGTTTCCCAGCTCATGCAAGCCAAAAACACTCAGCTAAGACCCTACCCACAATGCCCCTCTCCTAGATACTCCAGATCTCGTTTGCCGCATTCCTAGTCGGAAGTGTTAGCCATCTCTCTCAAGCTAAGTCGTAATTTATTGTTTTTATGACAGTTTTTCTTCTGAATTTAAAATTTTTTAGTCAAGTTAGTCTTTTATCACTGTCACCTATAACCTAGGCCTATTTTCTACTCTTTTTCTATGTAATTTAATTTTTTACCTCTTTTGACTGTCCCTCTCTCCTTTCTTTGACAGGCTCCTTTTACTAGTGGTATTCCTTAACATAACTCCACTGGTATTTCTTCCTTAATTTTTTTCTACAGGATAGCATTGTTTCACTTACCATGTCAGACAAAGCTAAGTTGGGTTTTAAACAGTGTGACAAGTGTGGACGTAAGATGCCTAACTGAGATACATATGTTCATTGTGTCTACTGTTTGGGCATGGATCATTTGAAAGCTGATTGTGACATTTGTGCTGGTTTTTCTAATCGGACACTAGCAGAACATAAGAATAAACTTATTTTAAAAGGTTTACTCAAGACACCTTTATCAGAGGCTCTATCTGGGTTGGAGGTCTCATCTCCTTTTAAGACCAAAAAATATAAGGAAAAATGGAGTCACTCAGTTCCTGCATCTCTGTCAGCTTCTTTGGCTCCATGGGCACCGATGACTGTACATGCCTTGGCACCATCCCTGGCCATGGTGCTGACAGTTTCTTTGGGTGCACTGGCTCCAAAATTAGATTACCTGCCAAGGACAAGATATTCTCCTACTTACGACCCTTTCCTGGTGCAGAGGTTTAGCCCCTTTCTAGAAAGACTTGATTCCCCTTCTGCAGCCCCTTTTAGATCCACTAGGAGTTTTTCTGAGGTAGACCTAGTGTGGGTTGTGGACCAGCTTCTGGTAGCTAGGGGATTGCCCATCCCAGCTAGACATTCCATCCCTCCTGGCTCAGAATCTTTTATCTCATCTTCCCCTGCTTATTCCCCAGTAGCACTCACTTTGGTACATACTGTCTCGGCTCCGACAGCAGTGCCTCCCCTGTCAGCACCGAACATCCTTGTAGCATTGGCTATGATGGAGCCGATGCTTTCTCGGAGTGGTGCTTGGACTGTCTGTACCTTGGTACCTAACCCGGCACCTATTTTCTCGGTGGCAACGTCTATGTCCACGGTTCCAACAGCTTCCATTTCTCTTGTAACCCCTCAACTGGAAGTGGGCTCAGGTGTGCCTGCTGTACAGGCGATAGATAGGGACCTTCACTCTGAAGGCTAACAACCAGCCCCTAAGTCTCCAGTATCAGAACCTCCTGTGAAAGGAACCCCTTCTCCGGAGTCCTCCTCAGAAGACCCCACTGGAGAGCCACCCCAGAAGAAACGGTGCAAGAGGAAGTACCTTGACTCCCTGGAGGAATCTATCACAGAAGACACTGGTTGTGATGAAGGGGAAGGGTCCCCTCGTTTCCCCCCAGATGACATTTCATTAAGGGACATTCTCGAAATCCTCAAACAGCGGTGGGAATAGAAGTCATCTAACCCTTCTACTGAGGAATCAGTGTTTCTGCAGGCCTTCCATGCCCAACCATCTACTTCCTGGGTGACCCCACCAGCAAATGATCTTGTTAAACTAAGTGTGCAGCATGCCTGGAAGGCCCTGGACAATGCAGAACCTGTCCTCTGGAGGCCGGACAAAGTTTTATCTACACCTGAAGATCAGCCCCACTGGTCCAAGCAGCTGACAGGGAACTGGCAGAAGATAGTTCCACTGTCCATCCTCCAAACAGGGTGTCCAGTACCATGGACAGACTAGGGAAGCAGACCTATGCTTCAGCGACCTTCACCATTCGGTCACTGAATTATCTGGCACACTTTACTCGCCTCCAAAGAGACCTAATTTCTGAAATGTCTTCCTCTTTGGTGGGGGTACTGCTGGATGAGGTGTGTGACACTGTTGCCTCGCAGCTAGCTACCCTTGAATCCATCTCAAATTCCTCGATGCATTTGATATCTCACACCACCAGGGGGGCAGCTCAAGCTGCTGCATCTGGTGTTGTCATGAGATGTAATGCTTGGATGCGGTTGTGTGATTTCACAGACCCCTTTAAATCTTCCTTCGTTAACGGTCCTGTCGACGATTCTGCACTTTTTAGACCCAAGGTACGTGACTTACTTGCACGTAGTGAGAAAGATGGAAAGACCTTGTCTGCTGTGGGCATGCACTTTTCAAACCCCCAGAGGCTCTACTCCAGGAACCAGAAGGGGAGAAGATATGGTTCAAGAAATCCCAAGGATCCTTTTGTGATACTGGTGGTGAATAATCCCCCTGGGACAGAGGGGGCAACTCATATGGAAGATGCCCCTTTCGGGGTAGAGGGGGTCTGCTTAACCAGGGAGCCTGAGATTCTTTCTCCGGCAGACCCTTCCAACACTCCTGAAAAGCTGCCCGATTGCTTACCTCTGGAAGCAGTAGGGGGTAATTTCTCTCTGCATCTACCAGCCTGGCATCTTATTACTACAGATGTTTGGGTGCAGAGAATAATATCCAGAGACTACCAAATACCTTTCGACCTAACTCCCAGACCCGTCAAACGAATTCTCGATGTACCGCCCAATCAAAGGGAATTAGCAGCCTTAGAAATAGAAAAACTGCTAAGAAAAAAAGTCATCCAACCAGTCCCACTAGAACAAACAGGATCCGGGTTTTACTCGAGGTTTTTTTTAGTGCCAAAAAAGACAGGGGCTGGAGACCAATCCTGGATCTCAGCCTACTGAACAAATTTATCAAACCTCAAAAATTCCGGATGGTCATAGTACAGTCCATTCTTCCCTTCCTAGGGAGGGACGATTGGATGTGTTCTATAGACCTGCAGGATGTGTACTACCACATAAAGATGGATCATTAGTTAATCTATCCAAATATTCTCTGACAGAGGAACATTTGACACTATTAAATAAAGGTCTAACATTCATTCCTTCATTATCGTCAGAGTTATGTGAATTTTCAATAGAAGCCAAATGTTTTGGCAGAAATATTTCTCTAAAAAATATTTTTGGGAATCAACACATGGCATCTTGTTTATTCCCTAAGAAACCTAGTAGCTTCATCCCTATAAATCTGCCACTGGTGGAACTTTTTATTAAACTTTGCGAAGAGGAAGTACAAAAGTTAAGACAAAAACATCACGGCATCTCACATTTTTATAATATTACCACACAGGAAAAAGAGGCACTTTTGGATTTACAAAAAAAAAAAAAAAATGAGAGTTATTAAACCTTCAGATAAAGGTGGTGCCATTGTGGTGCTTGATGCTGACTGGTATTATGACTCCATGAAGTGCATGCTACAAGATCAGAAGACTTATCAGAAAATTAGTAAAATCGAATTAAATAAGTTAATACTCAAAGTTAAAGATGAATTATATGATATGCTAATACAAGGGAGAATAAATCAAGAATTATTTGAATTTTTTGAAATACCACAACACACAATACCATGTATTAATGGACAACCTAAAATTCATAAAGATGCCTCTAACCCCCCCTTTAAGTCCAATTGTGTCAGGTCGTGGATGGGTTACTAAAACTCTCTCAATGTATATAGAGAAACAATTGAAAATTCCTTTATCTATGATACCTACAGTCCTTAAAGATACCACAGTGCTATTAGAACAAATAAGGATGTTAGATTTAAAGAAATATTCTGATATTTTGCTGGTAACTTTAGATATTTGCAGCCTCTTTACTTCGATACCTAATGACCTTGGAATCTAAGCTATAAGAAATCATATCAGTATGTTTGCCAGAAACCTTGATGCAAATCTTATTTGTAACCTGCTTGAGATGGTGCTGGAAACTAATATTTTCTGCTATGGCAATGATTAATATTGGCAACGGTGGGGAGTGGCCATGGAAACACCATACATGGACAGTTATTCAAATTTGGTGCTACCAGAATGGGAAAGAGAGAAAGTAATGACCTCTCTTAACCCCTGGTTCAAGAATCTGATATATTACGCATGCTTTGTGGATGACATTATATTGATCTAGAATGGACAGATAGAACAATTATTATCATTTGTATCATATCTGAATACAACTACCACCTTTCTGAAATTTACAATGCAGTATTCTGACGTTAGTATAGATTTTCTGTATGTGACTATTTTTCTAGATCAAAAGAGAACTATTGGAACCAAGATATATAGAAAAAAGACGTGGAAAAATCACTATTTACATAGGAGCAGCATGCATCCTAAACATGTTTCCAAAAATATTATGAGAAATGAAGTGATGAGAATATCTAGACTCTGTACTGAAGAAAAAGACTTTAAACAAGAAGTTTCTTTCCTACAAAACAATTTAAGTAATAGGGGTTATTTGAACAAAGACCTCTTCCTACAGGCAGATGAATTAGATCACCTAAGGAAAAATAAAGGGGCACCTTTAGTACATAAGACTCAACATTTTGTAGATAAAAGCATAACTAACACTATTAATAAAAACACCTTGAGTTTTAATCTGACATATACCAATGACAGTCAAGCGGTATGTGCAATTATCAAGAAATTTTGGCCCATCCTAACTCAAGATGCCCAGATTCGAGAGATTGTAGGTGTAACACCTAGATTTACATTCAAAAACAAAAAGAATTTAAAATGTCTCTTATGCATGAAGGATGGAATAAAAAAAACTTCTACTAGACAGAAAAAAGGAACCTTTCATTGTGGTAGATGTCTAGCATGTAGCAGTATTGATATCAGTAATACTTTTACGCATTCCATCAGTAAAACTAAATATGCATTTTCCTGCCAGGCAGACTGTAACACTCCTCATGTTGTATATTTGGCTACCTGCTCAGAATGTTCCGCTTATTATGTGGGCAAGATGGATCAATGCTTCAAAAACAGGGTTTTGAGACATCTTCGTGATATACATCATAAAAACATTAAAAATTGTCTTGCCGATCACGTCAACAAATTTCCCTCTCATAGGTTTTATTTTAAGGTCCTGGAGAATACATATATTGGAATGAGACAAGGTGATATTGTCAACACCACAGAAATGAATGAAATAAGATGGATTATAAACCTGAGAGCTAACAAGCCTCCAGGTTTAAATGCAGTAGTTCCTCTGAGACCCATACTGAAAAATAGAAGACCTATTATTGGTTGAGAGAGAAGGTGTGTTCTTTTAGCATCTCCCTATTGGTTTTATTCTGATTAGCCCTTTAGAGAAGGTGTTGGCTTGATATTAGATTCTGATTGGCTGCAACTAGCTTTTAAAAAATATCCCCTGCTCTAATCATCTCGATCTGAAGAAGATTTCGAAAGCGCTTATCGTTGTATGCCATAAGGGGATTTTACTTCATATTCTATTTGTTGTCTGATACATCTGTTTTTGTCTGATGATTAAAAGACTTTTACAGTCCATGGTGGTGTTCTTGGTTGTTTTATGTACTTTGAATTTTTACCTACAACATCTTTAGCAGCTACTAGCACATTTTTCTTTTAAAGATGGATCACTGCTCTCAGAGGTTTCTCCGCTTCCGGCTGGGAGCCAATCACTACCAGTTCAGGGCATTGCCATTCGGTCTCTCAACAGCCCCCCAAGTGTTCACCAAATCTATGGCATTTGTGGTAGCCCATCTTCGACTACAAGGATTCCAGGTGTTTTCCTATCTAGATGAATGTCTCCTTACCGCTCCCAACAGGAATCTCCTAATCTGCAGCCTCTCTTACACTCAAGATCTCACTCTCCGCTTGAGGTTTACAATCAACAAAGACAAATCTCAGATGTCTCCAATGAAGAAACTGGAATTTATTGGAGCGGTCTTCAACACAACATCCAGTCAAGCTTCTTTCCCCCCTCACAGGCTTTTGAAAATAAGACACCAAATTCAAGACCTTCTTCCTCACATGTTTGTACCAGCACATCTTGTACTGCAACTCTTGGGCTCCATTACTTTGGTACCACTGGCAAGACTGCAAATGAGAATCCTGCAGTGGCTCCTTTCCGCACAATGGCCATTGTTAACCCACCCACTCAACCACATGATACGCCTTACAAACTGTTGCAAGGAAGAAATGCTATGGTGGATGGAGCCACAAAAGAATCTTTGGTGTCGACCATTCTGTCTTCCCCAACCCACGGCCATGGTGACCACGGATACTTCACTATTAGGGTGGGGGGCATTTTTAGGGAAAGACTGTCCAAGGCACTTGGACCCCCCTCGAGGCCAACTTGCACATAAATCTTCTGGAACTGAGGGCAGTTCTCTTAATGTTGAAAGCATTCCATGCATCCCTGCCTTCGGAGACCATTGCAATTCAATCAGACAACATGTCAGTCATTTGGTATATCAACAAGCAAGGCAGAACCAGATCTTACCCCCTGTGTTGGGAAGCCATGAGGATTTGGCACTGGGCAACAGCTTCCCATCGCTTTCTTATAGCAATGCACATTCCCGGGAGTTCCAACATTATTGCGGACAATCTGAGCAGGAACATCCTGATGCCTCACAAATGGTCCCACAATCCTGTAATAGCAGCACAGATCTTCCAACATTGGGGCAATTCTTGCTGCGACCTGTTTGTTCCTCCATGAGTTACAAATGCAGGAGCTATTTTGCCTTGATCCCCCCTCAGGGGGGAACCACCGAGGGACACTCTAATGCACGATTGGCTCCCAGGTCTTCTGTATGCCTTTCCACCATTTCCCCTCATTCCAAAATTTCTCCAGAAAGCTCAGAGGTTGAAAAGCCAAGTGATCCTCATTGCTTCCTACTGGCCATGTCAAGTCTGGTTCTGGTTTCTATGGCCTCATCTGATTCACAGCCCATGGATCCTGGATCTTTCCCATGACCTATTATCCCATCCTCAGGGATTGATTCATCCAATCATGCACAGTCTCAAGCTCACAGCCTGGTTCCTCCACTTCCAATGATTGCCAGACTACCTGACATCCCATCTCCTGTTGTGAAATTCTTTTGGCCTCACACAAACCTTCCACTAGAAAGGTTTATTCTAGTAAATGGACTAGGTTCTCTATTTGGGCCAAAGACCAGAAGTTAGATCCTTTCTCTATGCCTATTCAAAAGATTTTGCAATACCTGACTACTCTCCTGCATGCAGGAGCCTCAGTTTCAACGATCACTGTACATTTAGCAGCTATCGCCAGTTTTCATTATAGTCTTGAAAATTCTTCAGTTATGTCACACCGCCTATGCAAGACCTTTTTGAAGGGAGTATTACATGTTAAACCTCTTGTCAAGCCTCCCTTAGATCCCTGGGACTTGACTCTGGTGCTTCAATCTCTTACAGGCTCTTCCTTTGAGCCCTTTGATTCATGTGATTTGAAATTTTTGTCTTGGAAAACCATACTTCTATTAGAACTCACCTCAGCAAGAAGAGTATCTGAGCTGCTGGCCTTGAGTGTCAAGAGTCCTTACTTGATCTTCCACATGGATAGAGTGTCCCTTCGTACTGACCCTTCCTTCTTGCCCAAGGTAATTTCTGTTTTTTCCATTAACCAATCTATTGACCTTTCTTCCCAAGGTATTCTAATAGCGGGGAGTACCTTTTGCACAACCTTGATGTACACCGACAGCTTCGTTGTTATTTGGACAGGACTAAATCTTTCAGGAAAACAGACCAATTGTTTGTGGCCTTTGCAGGACCCAGATTGGGTAAACCTTTTTCCAAAGTGACTTTATCCTCCTGGCTTAGAAACATCATTACCTTTATCTATCAACAGAAGAAGCTACCCTTACCTTCCAGAATAAAGGCTCATTCTACCAGATATATGGCTACCTCTGTAGCTTTTAATTCCAGAGCCTCTATGGATGATATATGTGCAGCAGCCATGTGGGCAAGACCTCATACCTTCATATCTCATTACAAATTGGATTTGGCTTCCAGGGGATGAGCATCTTTTGGTTCTATGGTGCTCAGGAATATCCTTCCATAGGGCCACCCAGGACTCAAGTAGCTGCTGACTCGGTCCTAACAGTAAAAAATGAATAAAAGATTTACAACATCAGATAAAGAAGTTATGTCTTACCATAATGTTCCATCTGTGTTGTAGAACTTTATTCATTCTTTACATCCCACCCTCCTTCCCCCTGCCTGGACTCCTGGTGGACCTTAGGTACTCCTGGTTAGGGTATTTGCTCAGACAGAGCCTCCTACTTTTTTCCTATTACTACATCTTTTATCTAGGGTGGGCAAACTTGATCTGGAGTGTCTAGGAGAGGGGCATTGTGGGTAGTTCTTAGCTGAAACATTTTGGCTTGCGCGAGCTGGGAAACAGCCGTATCGGTTCCGAGGATGGAACCGAGGTCCTAACAGTAAAGAATGAATAAAGATCTACAACACAGATGGAACATTATGGTAAGACATAACTTCTTTTTATTTTTACAACATGCTATATTTGCACTAACCATACATTATAAACTAACTCAATTGGCAACTGACAAGTTATTTATTTGAAACAGTCTAAATATTAATTGTGCCCTTGAAATATTGTTGCTGTTTTGATAAAACAAAACCTGAATTGAAAAAGGAATGATTTGAAGAAGTGAGGTATTGTACAGATTTCAAAGACAGCTATTGACACTAAAATATAAGTAGAAATGTATACATGCAAGGAAAAATTGAAATGCTTTACACTTTTAGTTAAAATAGCTTATTGTTAACTTTTTGCTTTATCAGAAAATTAGGAAATTATTTCTAATTCATCGTTATAATGTTTACTAAAGTGATGTTAGTCACTGACTTATTTAATGGATTGTGAGTCATGTACAAGATGGACTGCTGAATGTTATTTCTGTTTACCTATGTTTGCTGAATTTCTTTTATTTGTACTGATTTAAAACAAGGGAAAGAAAGGGAAGGGAAATCTCTATTTTTGGTCAAGGGAGGAGAAGCTTGAGAGTATTCTAACTGCCCTGAGAACTCTCTAAGATGCTCTAAACACTATTTGATTAATACTTATGTAAGGTAAGTCTTGATTGCCATATGGGTACCTACACATTAATTCTAGACCTGATGTGATTACCCATTCTGGAAGCAAGAGGTGCCCTATGCAGGGTGGGAATTATCAGGGTAATCATAGTTCATTCTTAGACTCTGCTTTGTAAATCTATAAATATGTAAAAGCACTGCACACTAGAATGTAGGGCACCACTAAGCCATGTCTTTTCATAAGTGTAAGTTGAAGTTGGTGAGCTGAAGAGTGGGAAAGTAAAGGAAGACAGTACATCTACAGTAAATTCATATTTCATTGGTAATCACAAATTGTCTCCTACAGAGTCCTTTTAGTCAAATTATTTAAGTAATCCTCTACTCGTTGTTGGCTTATTTAGTGTATGCTCCTCTGTTGCATTTAATTTATCTGAAATGACATATCTGACATGTTTGGGATCTCTTAAGGGTAAATAAATATTGGATATTTTCTAAGTCAACATAATAATTGTTTACACTACTAACATTCCATCCTGAAATATAAAATACTATAGAATAATAATAGAATTTCATATCTCTTTTAAGAAAATTATCCATATAATAATTTAACATATGGAGCTCAGTTGATATTGTTGGTTAAACGTATGAGTGATAATCCAATAGATCTATCTTTATCTATTGGATTAGGAATGACTTTCATTCCACGTTTAATGGGAAATTCATATTTACTTGTATTTGATACTTTAAAATTAATGTTTTATTGAAGTACTTTTTTAGAGCCTTACCAGAATTTTACCCTACTTGTATTTAAAGAAGAATGAACATTAAATTACACTCCCAAGTTTACACACATAAAAATAACATTCAATGTTATCAGAGAATATGGTATAACTACTATAATCAAAATTTAAAAAAGAAGCAAAATGTTTCTTCCAACAATAACTTGAAATGGATTTAACATTCTTATCATTAAATACTAATGGCTTAAATAATTCAAATAAAAGATCAAACTTAATAAAATATTTAAATCTAAATAAGGCACAAGTAGTATTTTTCCAGGAAACTCATTTTAAAACTAATGATTACTTTTATTTGGAATCCTATGGACTATACAGTCTTAGCTCAATCCTCCTATAGAACGAAGACAAAAGGAGTATCATTTCTCTGGAAGAAAAACATAATCACTCCAAACGTTATTTATAACTATGAAGACAAAGAAGGTCTACTAGCGTTTGTTATAATTAAATTTAATAACAGAATATGGACCTTAGCTAATCTGTATTGGTTCCCAGGAATTGAAGCAGGAATGGCTAAAAAACACCTAGATTTTATTTCCAACAATTATAAAGGAAATCTTATACTGGGAGGAGACTTTAATTGTAACTTAGAAGCTTCTGAAACCACCAAGAAGTCTTTTTGCATAACAACTATTTCAAAATCCTTAAAAAGATGGATTGAGTCATTTCATTTAATAGACACTTTTAAAGTAAAAGGTGATAAATGCTTATTATTTTCCCATAAAGACCATAGATTTGGAACACAAACCAGAATAGACAAATTATTTGTAGTTCAAGATTTACAAACAAAAATCCTCAACTTCTCAATAGTTCCATGCCCCTTCTCAGATCATGCCTCCCTGATAATGAAGCTCCAAATAGAGTTTAAACCTTTAATCGTCTCAACTAGAATTCCATCATATATCATGAAAATTAAAGAATTCAGACCCTGGATGATGTCAGAACTACAATTATTTTTTGAAATTAATAATACAACAAAAATCAGTAGAGTCATGATTTGGGACTCATTAAAAGCATATTTATTTGGTAAGACCCTTAGCTGGTACAAAAACAAAGTTAGAGAGTGGGAATCTGAATCATTAAACTTGCAAACCAGACTCTTGACAGCAAAATCTAAAAAAAAATCTGAATTGTCCAGAAGTCAAAAAAGAAACAGAGGAATTAAATAAAAATATAATGAAAATCTAACACACAAAACTTGTCTAGCCTTGGAAAAATTAAAAATAAACTCATTAGCCACCTCCTCCACATATCTACATAACTTATCTATACGCATTAAAATACAATCTAAAGCAAATAACAGTAGTATATGTCATGAAAAGAAAGGGGAAAAAGTATCAGATATAGGAGACATCCTTGAAGCATGTTGGTTCCATTATATAGAACACTTCAAAAAAGAAGATTTAGATACCAACCAAATAAACTTAGATACAAACCTTATCAATATAAAAAAAATTCTAGAAAACTTAAAACTAGACATACAAATACCTATATCCTACAAAGAAATTGTTGACAAGATAAAAGGAAGTAAATCTAACAAAGCTCCAGGGATAGATGGTATAATTATGGAAATTTACAAACTCTTCCCTTCAACAGTAATCTCTCTTTTTCATAAAACTTTGCTAGAAATCCAGGCAGAAGCAAAAGTATCACCCTCATGGAAATATTCTCTCATAACACAAATTCTAAAAGATAATAAACCATCAGACCTTTGCACCTCATATAGGCCTATATCATTACTGAATAATGATTACAAAATATTCATGTCAATCCTAGCTTACAGAATGAAAATCCCACTTTCAAAGACAATTAATAATGATCAAACTGGATTTTTATGTAACAGGCACACACATGATAATATTAAAAGGATACTTACTCTTATAGATTATGTGAATAAAGAAGATAGAGAAACACTTGTAATCAGATTAGACATAGAAAAAGCCTTCAATTCTCTCAACTGGGAATATCTATTTAAAACTTTAGCATTATTTGAATTTCCTCCTCCCTTCATCTTATTACTAAAACATATATATTAATAACTTAGCCTACATTAAATTAGGTCCTTTCACCTCAGAGTATATCCATATAATGAAAGGTACTAAACAAGGATGCCCCCTTTCTCCTATTTTATTTGCTTTGGCTATAGAAATACTTGCAGAAATAATATGCAATAATCCAAGAATAAAAGGAATAGAAGTCTATGACCAGTACATATCTAAAATAATGCTTTGTGCTGATGATATTTTATTAACTCTATCAAACTCCAGAGGGTCATTAGGAGAGCTAGAAGAAGTAACGGAGACATTTTATAAGATGTCAGGTCTACACTTTAATAGATCAAAATCAAAATTTCTATTTTTAAATAAGAAAAAAGAACTACAAGTTACAGATAAATCCATAATAGGAAAACAAAAACTTACACTAAATTATTTAGGAATAGTGTTATGCAAAAATATAAATTAAACAATATTAATAAATTATAAAAATATTATTGAAACAAAAATATATATAGAAAAGTAGAACAAAATTATATTAACTTTTGAAGACAGATTGCAATTAATAAAAATGGTTATTGCCAAAAATACTATATGTAGTATTAGCAATACAGTTAATTCCTGAAAGATGCATTCTTAAAGAAACAAACTCAAGTTTAATAACATTTTTATGGTATCCCAAACAGAATAGAGTAGCTTTAACTCATCAAATTAAACCCTGGAAACAAGGAGTGTTGAACTTCCCAGAAATAGAAACATATATAAAAGCATCTGTGCTTAAAACTACAATAGACTGGATAAACCCAAATTATTTTGCCAACTGGAAAGAATTAACAATGGCTATATTAACAAATTAATTTAATATGTTAAAATAATTTTTAATAGTAGACAAATCAAACAAACCCTGGTACATACTATGCATAAGTATACAATATAATATAACAAAACCTTCTAAAACAACACTGATTAATCATTACATCAATTCCTTTAGGAAACTTATTAATGCAAACATAGATCTAAAACTTTGGTTTGACTTACTAACCCCATTTACCATCACTAAGAACTTTCATCACAAAATGTATAGGGAAACAATAACCTCCTGGGAACAAAATGCATTCTTATGCTGGTTTCAATGTGTAAATAAATTAAATGTTTTAGATATACATATGATAAAAATGGCTTACAATATTCCAACACAGGACTGGTTGACCTTACCAAGCATTCTAATGTATACTCAAGATTTATGCAGATTAATTAATAATTCCTCATTTAAAGATATTCCAAATTTAATATGTTTTCTGTATGAATTTATTTATAATAGTTGTGAAAAGAAAAATTCCATTTCAAATCTATATAAAGAGTTAATAACATATAAAACAATTCCCAAACCGTCATACTAGCATTTCTTAACAAAAAGTTAGTCGTCGTAGTTAACAGAATAAATTAAAACTAACATCTTACTATCAGTTAGTTACACCTCTAACAAACAGTACTGGAGAATATTTAACTGGAAATACTTACATAGAGCATTTTTAACACCAGATAGAAATAAAAAGATCAGTACTACTACAAATGTTTTTTGCTGGAGGTGTGAAAAGTCAAATAAAGCAGACTGGATTCATATTTTTTATGAATGTAATACAATTAAATCATATTGGAATGGACTTAATCATTTTTTACAAGCTTTATTTAATGAATCCTTTACCTTAACTAAAGCATTCATTATACTAAATGTAAATGAATGTCCCTACCTGAATAAGACAAATATGTATTTGTTATGGACAATACTTGCTATATCTAGGAAATGAATAACCAGAAGGTGGAATTCAACTACACCCCCGACCTTGTAAGAATTCTACACTTTACTGAGGACAACTGCATCGATGGAAATAAAAATCAAAGAACTACGAATCTGTCCCAGGCCATTGGTAAATAATCCTTGGAAGAAAGTTCTATCTTTGTTGGACACTCTTCAATAATCAATATTGTATCTCTAAACCAACCATGAAAATACACTGCTATGGCTGAATTCTCTCACAATCTTCTTTATTGAACAATTTCAACACACCCTATAGGATTGAGTGCTTTCTTCCCTATGCCAAGGGACTTCATCAGAATCACTGTTTGGCTCATTTTGGTGTCAATATTGTATCTCTGATAACTGATCTGTTAATTCTATATTTAATAACATACAGTGTATATAATTGAAAGTCAGGCTGTTGCAAAATATTGTATATAGTTGTTTAAAATTATATTTAAAAATATTATGTAAATTTTATTTAAATTTTAAATAAAAACAATTTTGAGGGAAAAAAGAGATGATAGTAGGAGGTAGAGTTAATTCGGGAGATATAGACAGAATATTTCCTTGTGCTAGAGGAAAGGGTAACATGGAAAAGCAAAGGAGAAATAGGGAGGATTGAGATGTCATGTTCAGTTTGACATATAAATTTCTAGCAAGTGATTACTAGAATGAATCTGTAGGAAGTTTGAATGTTGTGAAGTTTTATACTAATATATTAGGTCAGCTTGTTCTATAGGTGACAGAGACAGTGGATGATGAACCTGTCCATGAATTCAGTCTTATTGACATGTTGGCATATAAATAGACATTTGGAATGTTTATTCACTGAGGCGATTTTTTTAGAGGAAAAGCTGTTGCAGAGAATAAGGTTTGATATAACTCAGAAGGCAAAGTACAGATCACCTTACAGCAGTCAGTTAATAGTTCACAGAAAATAAGAAGAGGGCTTTTAGTCAAAATAAATAAGAACAGGTTTTTAAACTTTGGCTTCTTTTGTTTATAAAATGCTGTGGTCTTTCTAACTGGGAGAGTAGTTGACGTAACACATGCTAAATCGAACACTGTATTCTATGATGGGATGAATGAGCGCAGAGTAAATGGGAATTAGAATGGTTAGGATCTAGTCAAGACTCTGTGGCAGATGAGATGAGAGAGGTAATATGATTTTATGAAAATACTGGACATATGGGGATTTAAAGAAAGCTCATTTTCTATTTAAGTTCCTAAATCTCAGATTACAGTGTCAGTCTGTTTATATATATATATATATATATATATATATATATATATATATATATATGTGTGTGTGTGTGTGTGTGTTCCCTTCAGAAGCTCGAAATACTGAAATCACAAATTTCAGTATCTCGAGCCCAAGAAGCCGAATCCACATAACAGTGAAAGTTTAGAAGTGCGAATACCAGAGGTTTTGAATTTCACGCTTCTAAACTTCTGCTGTGGTCATGTATTCAGGTAAGTGTGTGTGTGTGTGTGTGTGTGTGTGTGTGTGTGTGTGTGTGTGTGTGTGTGTGTGTGTGTGTGTGTGTGTGTGTTAAGGGGTTTGGGTAGGGGCTGTGGTGTGTGTCAGTGTGTTTTGTTGCTGTGATATGTGTGTGTGTGTGTGTGTGTGTGTGTGTGTGTGTGTGTGTGTGTGTGTGTGTGTGTGTGTGTGTGTGTGTGTGTGTGGAGAATGTAGCTTGTGTGTTGGTGTTTTGTGTTTGTATGCAGTGCAACCTTGGAGTGAGAATATTTAAGTGGGGGTGTGTGACGGGCGCAGACCCCCACATGGAGGGTGCAAGGGGGCTTGCCCCCTGCTTTTATGTAGTAGAGTGATTGTGTGTGTTTGTGTGGAGGATAGTGTGTGTGTGTGTGTGTGTGTGTGTGTGTGTGTGTGTGTGTAGTAAAACTGTGAAATTCAAAACGTCCGGTATTTGAGGTATTGAATTTCATGGTTTTTAGTTTTTGTTGTTATGTGGATGAAGGAAGCCGCGGTGGTACAGAGGTAGCATTGTTGCCTTACAGCAAGAGGTTCTCCTATTCGATTCACAGCTGGAGTGCCTTCTGTGTGGAGTCTGCATGTCCTCCCCGTGGTTGAGTGGCCTCCGAAAGACATGCGTGAATGGGTGTGCCTTTGCTGATGGTTGGGTGTCGGGCTGGCAACTCAGCACCATAAAAAATCTACTGCCAATCATTAGCAGACCGGAGTTCCGCTGTCGCGACCCCTAACCAGGAAAAGCCGAAAAGACAAACAATGTGGATTCGACTTCTTGGGCTTGAGATACTGAAATTTGAGATTTCAGTATTTCAAGCTTCTGAAGCAAATCCCTATTATATATATATCACAGTGTCAATCTTAAGGTGAATTCTGTTTATTTATTTAACATTTGTTTACCGCAAAAGTCTGACTGGGACAGAACCTGTTTCAGCAGAGGCCCAGGGAAAAATGATCCAGATGCATGTCTTTGGAATGTGGGAGGAAACTGGAGCACCCTGAGGAAACCCACATGAATGCAGGGAGGACATGCAGACTCCGCACAGAAGGCACCCCAGCCAAGAATCAAACCAGGGAACCTCTTGTTGTGAGGTGACAACAGCACTAACTGCTGCACTACTGCTCTGCCTTGAGTGGGATGTTTATGCAGGGGTGGCTCGGGCTATTGGGCTACAGGACTGCAGCCCCCCCCCCCCCGAGCTGTAAAACAAAAAAGAAAATAAAAAAGAAAAGAAAATATAAAAACAAATGCAAGTCACAGAACGTTGCACATGCACACTCATGGTATTTCCTAATATCCGGACTGCTGGTGAACCAGTCTGGAGCATGCGCACAGAATCCAGACTGTCTCTTCAGCAGTGCAGATTAGGAAGACAGCATTTAGCAGCAAATATCTCAAAAGTCTTTGCAGCTACAACTGTATAGACTGGAAAGGGATTGGACTGCAGTGTCCACAGGCTGGGTAGCACCCAGCTTGCTCTGCTCTCATGGGAAGGAGTTGCTGTCATCACGGGCTTTTGGATGGATGATAGGGGAAGAACTTGTTTTGCAGACATTGTTCTCAGGTAATACAATGGACATTACTAAGGAATATATTTGGGCTCAGAGGGTGTGTGTGTGTGTGTGTGTGTGTGTGTGTGTGTGTGTGTGTGTGTGTGTGTGTGTGTGTGTGTGTGTGTGTATAATGCCCCGGTTGCTATATGGTGGTGGGTAGAGAACAGGCTTGAACCCTGTACCTTGGGCCTAGGTGGCAAGAGCCTGAATTCCCTACCCACCACCATTTGTAAAAAAATTGCCTCATATTTATTCTGTTCTGCTCCTCATAAAATCTGTGGTTTCTGTATTTTTGTGTCTTTAAACAGGCAGTAGTGCAGTGGTGCAGTGGTAGCATTGTTGCCTGTCAGCTACAGGTTCTCTGGTTTGATTATTGGCTGGGGTGCCTTCTGTGTGGAGTCTGCATGTCCTCCCTGGGTTTGTGTGGGTTTCGTCTGGGTGCTCTGGTGTCTGGAGTGTTTCTCCCTGGGCCTCTGCTGAAAATTGGCTTTTGTTCCAAGTCAGACTTTCCTGGTTAACAAATGTTAAATAAATATAAATGACAAGCATTTGAATTTTAGACTTCATATTCTTCAGAAAGTACATGGTAACACAAAACCTTTTATTCTAGCAATTTTCTAAGTTAATAAGATGGATATTTGAAATTTGTCTCTATTTTTGGGACTGTATTCCCTCATTATTGGCTTTGTCCAGGTGTTTTTTGCTAAGAGGCTGAGAGCTTTGGTGAGAACTGAATTCACTGAATATGTTTGGAGGCTGTATTCCCCCATTACTGGCTTTGTCCAGGTTTTTTTTGCTAAGAGGTTGAGAGCTATGGTGAGAACTGAATTCACTGAATATGTTTGGGGGCTGCATCCCCCCATTATTGACTTTGTTCAGGTGTTTTGTGCTAAGAGGTTGACAGCTATGGTGAGAACTGAATTCACTAAATGGAAGCCATTTAAGTTTCAGTCTTCCTCTCTTTCACAAAACAGCTGGTATGACATAGTGGTATGTTGCTTTGACTGTTTTGCACAGGGTCCTGCATTCAAGACTTGGCAGTGAAATGTATGGTGATAACACAGCATTTTATTCTAACAACTTTCCAACATTATACAAGCAATGTTTAAAATGTGTCCCTGGTTTTTGGGCTTTTGTTCCCCTCCAATAAATTTTGGCTTTTTCCAGATTTCGTGTGCTGCAAAGTTCAGAGATACAGCTGAGTGTTGATTAAATTTTACAAAGACCTGAGAGCTGCAGGGGAGCAAAAGTTTGGTGCTGCTTATGCTGAGTCTGCTTGCATTGTTAATAGCACAACAAGTAGTATATTTGTTTTTGATGCAGAAGGCTGTGGGTTCTACTCCCACAGTAGGTAGATGCATTTCTGACACTGTACTGTGTTGCAAAGGTGGTGGATGCTGCAGTCCTTTTTGGCAAAGATACCTAGTAACCATGAACCTATCAGTTTGCCATGCATTCCCTATTGCAATATTACTAGCTTATCATTTTTTTAGTGTAATATAGGCAATTTATTCCTCAAGGGCAACAGGCACTTTATTTGTAGATGAAACAGTGAAATATAAAGTTGTTTGCTAGCAGCAACCTCTTCATTAGTTACAGATCTCTTTAATGTTAAATTATTTAGATGACTTTTACTTATTCAGAGATTGTGCATATTTACTGATACTGGTGGACTGTAGAAGTTTGAGTAGACATTTATGATGGAAATGTTCTGAATTGGGCAGTTTTGTCATTATTGGTGCATGCATTTTGTTTCATTGTTTACTGGAAAAATGTTCAAAACAATAGATTTAAAATTCTGTCTAAAACTGTACTGTATTGTACAAGGAATATAATTTAATACAATCAGGAAGGTATATCAAAGAGCATGTGTATGTTTTGGGTCTATATTATTGTATCATGCGCTTAGAAGAGCGAACGACAGATAATCGACCCCATGTAAGCGAAACTTCAGAACAATGATTATTTTCCAATGAAAAACAATTGCTGTTCAGAAACAAACAAAAAACCCAGTAAAACATTACTTAATGTGGTGGGCTGTGCCCCCCCACCCCCCTACTTAAATATACCAACTCCGTGATCGCACTACAGTGCAGAATAGGAAAAGTAGCAAATGCAGCCTAACAAATTCTTTCCCAGGGAAAGAATTTGCTGAAAGCTGCTTTGCTATTTTGCCTTTTTGCTCTTTACTGTTCGACAAAGATGCATTTGACAACCTGTGTCCACGATGGCGTAATAGGGAACCTATGTTTCATATGCAAGGGGTCTGTGATTTGAAAACAGCACAAAGTTAATCTTTATCTGCCACTGGCAAAATGTATTTTCTTTGAATGTGGGTTTCAATGCTGTTTCATTGAATGTGAGTTTCAAGGGGCAAAGAAGTTTTAATACTAAGTCTGTTTTCATTGTGAGACTGCATTGCTTTGTTTAGCAGATATCTGTTAGTGTTTGTGCTGTAAAATGCAAAATAAAACTTTCAAATGAAGTTCAAATCATCGCAGAAATAAAGCAGTATGCACATTAGTGTTTATGGTAAATGGGGTGAAATAGCCCAGTCATGGTTTATTGTAATGGCTGCAAGAGGGAGGCTCCATTCGACTATGTTTTTGTGAGGGGGAAAGGTGGCAAACTCAAAGACAGCTCCGGCTGAACTATACCTCTCAACTGCCAGATTTTTGCAGAATGAATAGATTTTTGCTTCTTATTTTTTGTTTGTTCCTCATCAAATTTGTGGTTTTCTGGCAAATCATTTAGGAATTAAGTCACTAAATAATGACAGACACTGAGTTTCAGACTTCATAACCTTCAGAAAAATGCATGCTAAAGCAAGAAATGTTATTCTATCAACTGTCTCAGTTTATACAAGAGCAATTTTTAGTACTGTTTATATGTTCCCCCATTATATTTGGCCTTGTCCAGATTTCCTGCATTAGCAGGTTGAGAGGTATGTGCAAATAAGTTGCTTTATAGAATTAGGCATATCCAAACCTGTCAACTGTCCCTGATTTTGGCTCAAGATGTTGCTCTTCCCCTAATAATCCCTCTGCAAAATGGCAATTTTGGAAGAAAATATGGAGGGTTTACAATTCATAAATAACTGTAATAATCAGAGTTATATATTACTTTTATTTCAGAAATGCATGTAGATTCTTTTATTTTGTCAGCTGCTCAAGTTAGCAGTACTAATATTAAAAAGTGTCCCTTCTTTGACAGGTTCCCAGCTGTATTGTGTGGCTATTTTTTATTTTTGCATCACATATTTGGTCCGTTTTTCATAAAATTGTGTTTTTTTGACAAATTAGTGGCAAATCATTAAAGACTGAAGTTAGAAAATAATGACAGACATTTGAGTTTCAGATTTCATACCCTTCAGAAAATTCATTCTAATGCAAGACCTACTATTCTATTATCTTTCTAAGTTTATAAGAACAGTATTTAAAAATTGTACTTATTTTTGGGCCTTTGTCCCACTTCTTTGTATGGCTTTGTCCAGATTTCTTGCTTTGAGGTTGAGAGGCATGACAAATGTGTCAGACCCATCACAGTCAGCCAGAGACATTTCAAATTGTGACATACTTGTTGCACCCCACTCCCCCGTGTAGTGACTCTGGATGTGTCCAAGCAAGGCAAGGCAAGGAGCAGTTAAGCAGTGTAAATGTGAAGAGTATCCCCCCATCCAAGGTAGACACAAGTACTACAGTGGCTTTTCATCTGTTCTTGATTTTGCAGAATGTTCTCATTTCTGCCTTATTTTTATACAGTTTATTTATGCTTATTATTATTCAGAAAGTGCCTGTTGCTCTGTGTTTAAGTAGCAATGATTTAATGACCATCAGGTAAGCTTGTCTGAGATTGTAAGAAGCAAGTAAGCTATAATAAGCATACTGTTAAAGAATTGCCAACATTGAAAGCCTTTCTGTTGTTGCCATGTAGAAAATATTTACATAACTAGATAACGTATAAGCTTTGGGTATTGAAATGCATATGACAGTATTTGTAATAAAGGACAGGATTACATTATTTTAAGAAGCTCATTACATTTGTTGGAGACTTGCAGTCATCTTTGCAGGCTTTACCTGTAAACTAAACAGAATGCCAGTCTATCGTGTGTGGTTCATTACCTGTACAGTAATCCTTTAAGCAATGTAGCTTGTGTTTGTTTCTTGCTTTTCATTTTTTACTTTGATCATGTTTTCCCCATGAAAGAAGTAGATAGTTGTTGTCAGGCAGCAGGTCTTTTTTGGATAAAAACATTTTTACAAGTGGAGGTATCACATAGAATGCTACTTTCAACATGTTACTTGGTACTTTAATAAAGCTGAATATAAATTATAATTAGAACTGCAGTGCAAGGAGAAGTGGTTTGAGTTGAGTGCTGTTTGTTTTTCTTATACTTGATTTTGAGTGGCATTCCAGTAATGTATTTAAAAAGTAATTTATTTTTTCATGCCTCACAACCTTTTTGTTTCCATCTAGATATTAAGTAAGCTGTCATGCAGCCAATGCATTGAAATATTTTTTTCTTCTACACTTGATTGGACTCTCATAATGACGGTTTGCACCCAGGGCAGTGTATTTAATTAAAGTTACAGTTTTTGTGGTTTGAGCATAGCTCCTCACCTTTCTAGTTGGCCACACCCCCTCCCATTGACCCCACCCATTCAGCTGTCTCCTGCCACCCCCCCCCCTTTGATTTGACCTCACCAGCTGCCACTGTGTTTATGTGATACTATGCAGGAGCAACTTTATACTAAAGGTGGCTACACTGAATTTCTTTGCATTTAGGGTGAGATCATGTTTAGCGCACCAGTTATTAATGTGGTTAAGGCATTGTTGGAGTATTAGTGAATCTAAAGAAGGGTTTCAAATGATTCCTAGCTTACAGTGATCTCCAAATTTAACTTGCCTTATGTTATTACCATTTATTTTTACTTCAGAGAAATAGATTCCAAAGAGGAGGAGGAGCTCTATGACAGAAACTTGAGGGACGTTACTAGTTACACTTTGCTCTTTGAGAAGATGGCATTTATTCTGCTTGAGCATTCTCCATTTGATTGCTTCTTAGCAATATAGCAAACTATAAAAGGGCTGATTAGCTTATTTAAGATGCCAAAGTGGACAATGCTATAAATTACTTTGGATAAGAGCTTCTAAGCAGTGTGGATTCCTTTATCTAGGAATTTGGTGACATTTTTAGCGAAATTAGCTTGATAAAGAAAATACAATTGGCAAGGCTACTTTCTTAAGGATCTAGAGTGTGCAAATCTTGTATGTCCTTATTGATTAACTTATTTCTATTGTCATGTTTTTTCTTGGCTTAACAGATAAAGACTGATGGACCTATAGTTACCTGAGGTGGTGAAGGGGCCGCCATTATGGAGTTAGGCAATTATGGCAATTCTCCATTCTTCAGGTAAATATCTTGTGGAGAGACTCTTGATTAGTGATATTCAGGAGAGGCTTAGGTAGGTGATGCTTTAGGTTTACTAGTAAGAAGCTGGATATGCTGTTTGGCATCATGGAAGTGCTATTTTTTTTTGTTTTGGAGAGGGCAGTCAAGACTTGGTCAGTATTAGTGAAGGGAGAGGGTTGCCTGTGCTGGCATGGAGGGACTAAAGGTATAGTAGGTGGAGTGAAATTAGAGATGAATTTCGTACCCCAAGTGTCTGCTACTCTCTTTAACTCTTGGGAGAGGCAAGTGGGCCATGTCTTTTCATTCCCTCTCCCCAGTTCATCCAGTGCTGGGGCTTAAGGGATCCATCCTTCTTCACCAGGGAGTGAGATAACTGCTCTAATTTTTGCAATGAGAGGGACAGACAGCAGAAAGGAAATTGAGATGAGGAAAGAGACCAAATGGAGATAGACTTGGAGAAGGCATATGAAAAAGTCCCAATGAAAGCCGATTAGATCAATCCTAAAATGGTTCTAAAGTCATAGAAACTCTGGCAGAATTAATACAGGATACATGCAAGGAATTAATGACACAAATATAAACAGTGTTTGGACCTACTGTGAGGTTTCTAGTGGGAGTGAGAGTGGGTGTACATTTGTGTTCAGCTTTGAGACTAATTCTGTTCATATTGATAATGGACTACATCAATAAACAGGTTGGAATAGAAAGATCAGCAAATCTGCTACATGGAGATGATGTGGCACTGCAACAAACTCGGAAAAGAAATGTCAGCAAATGATGAGGGACTAGAATGCAAAACTGAAGGCACATGGGCTGAAGCAGCGGTTTTGCCTGCAACTGGGGAACATCAGAAGGAAATGAAACTTGAGATTTAAGGGGAAATAGTGGGGCTGGTTAACAGCTTCAATTATGTGAGGGATGTGGGTGAGGAGAAGGAATGTCTAACTCAGAAGGTGAAAATTAGTAAGACAGATGCTGCAGCCAACTTGCAGAAAGGGTCAGAGGTAGTCTGTGAAAGAAGATTGCTCAAGAAGCTGAAAAGCAAGGTGACAAAGCAATGATGCAAGCAGTGCTAATGTGTGACATAAAAACCTGGGCAGTGAACATACCTCTCAACCTCTTAGAGCAAGAAATCTGGACAAAGGCACAAATAATGCGGGGTGGGGCAAAGGTCCCAAAATAGGTACACTTTTTAAATATTTCTCTTACAAACTTAGAAAGTTGATAGAATAACAGGTTTTGCATTAGTATGAATTTTCTGAAGGATAGGAAGTCCGAACGTCATATGTGTGCCATTATTTTCTGACTTTAGTCCTCAATGATTTGATAGTGATTTGCCAGAAAACCACAATTTTATGAGAAACAGACCAAAAATTTGAGTGAAAAATCTGGACATTCTGTGAAAATCTGGACAGCTGAGAAGTATGGCAGTGAAGACAGAGCAGTTGAGGAAGTTTGAGGTGATGGAGATGAAGTGCCGGAGGCTGGAAGTAGGATGTTCACTGTGAGACAGATGAAGAAATGAGCACATCAGAGTAGTAGCCAAAGTAGCCTCATTTGTAGAGAAGATCAGTGTTCTGTGTTTCATACTATTTGAACTCAAATCTAATGCTAAGAGAGGACATGTAAGAATTTGCATCTATTCAACCTTGGATCATATACCATATCATTAAACCAAATGTCTTGAATATCATAAGGGTATCTGAGCTCCTCACATGAAGGGATAACACATTCCACAGACTTCCCACCCTAAAGTGGGAAAATAACTCTGGTAAATTGTTTTAAAGAGAGGAAGGCAAACTAATTTGGCTAATATTTCTTATGTTTGTTTTATGCAATGTAAAATATATATCCAGTGTTGCTGCAAGAACATAATTTTTTAGGCATCCTTATATTAAAATAATATCAGCCTTCATCAGTAAATACCAGTAGAATAAAGGGCAAGGCTTCTTAATCTATCCTTGTATGGCAAGTGCCTAACAGATGCAATTTGTTCATAAAATATCTCTGTATCCTTTATGAATTTTTCAATGGAGAAATTATTCGTACCAAATGACCCACAACACTTTAACAATGGTCTAATGACTGCTTTGAAGACTGGCACTAAAACATTGCCTACTGGAAATGCACCTTAACATATTGTAAAGTATGCCACACTTGATGCACTCCTCAGCATGGAGAACATCGACGTCTGTGCAGTAACTGAAACCTGGTTCAAGGCTCCTGAGAGCACCCCAGCGCTACCAGGCTATACCTCGTATCATGCGTTTTGGCCCCAAAACCCGGGCCGAACCACAAAGGGAGGGGGAGTGTCCATATTCATAAAGGACACCCACACCTCCAGGTTAGTAGCAACACATGAAGCATCAGAGACCATACAGGTGCAACTAACCATAGGCAAAACTGCTATACAACTGGTAGCATGTTACAGACCACCCTCCTAATCTCAAGAACCCCACTCAGCCTTCCTGAAGACATTGGAGGATATGAATGTATCACAAAATACCATCATACTGGGAGACTTCAACTACCCAAACATAGATTGGGTACATTATTCTAGCCCTAATACCCTAGCCCAAAGGTTCCTGGAATTCATAAATTCAAATGCACTGGAACAACTAGTCACCTCTCCCACTAGGGGAGATAATATACTAGACCTGATCATCACAAACATGGGGACAAAATGCTCCACACCGAAAGTATACCCTCACTAGTGAGATCTGCCCACAAACTCATCACCCTGGATATACATATCCCACCTCCACCCCCAGCACAAAAGACCACAGTGAAAAACTTCTCAAAGGCAGACTTCACTCTTCTTAAGACTGAGATGGTATCCTTTAAGCCCACTGTGCCAGTGGATACCACACCCCACAATGCTGAATCCTTCACAAATGCTTTCTATGGACATCTCCAAGAATGCATGGATCATGCAATCCCAAACAAATCCAAGTCCCTCTCCACCAAATGTAAGCATCCTGTCTGGTGGACCTCAGCCATAAACAAATTGTATAACAAAAGAAGGAAGCTACTGCACGTCAGAGCGAAATCCCATGAAGGGAAGACATCTCTGATCAACATTAGCAGAAAACTACGTTCTCTCATAAAAACATCCAAGGCAAACTTTGAGAGAAAAATTGCTAAGGACACTAAAGATAACCACAAAGCCTTCTTCAGCTATGTTAAAAACCTGGGTGGAAACCCTCAGATATGCTCAGAGTTGGTTCACAACAACAAAAAATACACTGAACCCACAGATATTGCTAACATTCTGGCTGACAGGTTCAGTGCAAATTTCTCCCCTCCTTCACCCCCAAAAGAAGAAATACTTATCCCAGCTGAATGTAATATCCCTGTCATCTCAGATGTCCAAGTGAGAACTGCCCTAAACAAAGCAAAAAACACAGCATCAATGGGACCTGACGGTATCCCGGGGTGTGTGTTACGTGAACTCCAAGAGGAGCTAAACCCACACATAAAAATGCTATTTAACCTTAGCCTTACTTCGGGATATGTACCTGAACACTGGCGTACAGCAATAGTGGTCCCACTCCGCAAGGGGGGGTGCCTCTACAGACCCTGGAAACTACCGCCCCATAAGCTTAACTAGCCTGGTCTGTAAAGCTATGGAAAGAATCATTATGGAACTCATAAACAGAGACATAGGGGACCTACAGACACTTGACCCCACCCAGTTCGGCTTTGTAAAGGGCAGATCCTGCCTTTTAAACCTGGTTGACTTTTTCGAAACAGTCACTAGAGCCATTGATAAGGGCAAAGCAGTCCATACAGCATACCTGGACTTGGCTAAGGCCTTCGACACAATACCCCACTCAGGCATCATAGATAAGCTAAACAGCTTAAAAGTAAACCCTTATGTCACTAGATGGGTTGCAAACTGGCTAAAGGACAGAACCCATAAAGTTAAAATTGCTGGAGCAATGTCAGACTCAAAGCCAGTCACAAGTGGTGTCCCACAGGGATCTGTCCTGGGACCCCTCTTGTTCGGCATTTATTTTTCAGATGTTAAAGCAAACATGGGAGGGCTGTGGCTGACAAAGTTCGCAGATGACTGCAAACTAGGCGCCATAGTAGATACACCAGCAGACACACACATCCTACAAAAAGGCCTCACTGAAACGGACAACTGGTGCTGTAGTCACGGCCTTAAACTAAATGCCAAAAATGTATAGTCATCCCTTTTGGAAAAAACAAAGTACCCACAAATTATCACATAGACAGCAACCCACTGAGTACGGAAAAAGTAATCAGAGACCTAGGGACCCAAGTAGACAGCGACCTCTCATTTGACACCCACGTTGCCAAAGTGGTTAGAAAAACATTCTACCTTGCACACCTCATCATGAAGGGATTCACATCCAGATCCAAGGATGTCATCTCCCTCATTAGACCCATGATTGAGTACAATGCCCCATTTCGTATGTACCTCACCCGGCATTTGCAACAGCTGGAGAGACCACGAAAGTACCTCACCAAAAGGATCAAGGGTCTCCAACATATGTCTTATTCTGCCAGACTAAAGAAACTTCAGCTCTATTCAGTAGCATACCGCCTGCTCAGAGGTGATCTCTGCCTGACGTACAAGGCCATGTCCAGTCAGGATCTGATGGACATGCTCCACCTCAAAAAATCCAAATCCATCAGGACCACGAGAGCTAAAGACTTAAACCTCGGCACAAGTATGAATAGGACATGCTGGTGGGATAGATTCATAACCCAGAGGCTTCCCATGCTTTGGAACAGGATCCCAGTTCGTATTAGGCAGAGCCCCTCACTGACTCTCTTCAAGAGAAATCTTGATGAGTGGATGGGAGATTGTAAGTTTACCCCAGGGGTCACATCTGTGTCACTGCTAGACAGGGGCACAGTAAACTAATTCTATTATATAAGGGGACCTTCATTGTGTCACTACTAGACAGAGGCACAGTATTCTAGATTTATTCTGTACATATTTGTACCATTTCATGGGGTGGCAAAAGCCACATCACTATGGCTAGGCTTACAAATGCCCCAGGGCAGATAGCCTAGTACTATACTATGAAACTATGAAACTATGATCATCTTATTGTCACATTCTGGTGCTTTTCAAAGGATAATTTATCATTCAGCATAATGCAAAAGTCTGTAGTGCATCCTGCCACAATTAAGATTTTATTGTTTGGGGCATATGGATAGTTGCTGTTACTTACACTGTAGTGCACAACCATGCAGTCTTTTACTGTTAAACTGCTTGCTATTAATGAATTAAGAACTTTTTGAATGCAGTTCTGGTCAGAAATGTTATTGACAAATTTACTCAGCCTTGAGTTAACACAGGCATTCTTGATATAAATATTCCAAACAACAGTGGACCTAACACAGACATCCATGCAACTCCCTCACCAGTTGTCTTAACTGATAAAAAATAGTCTGTAACTTAACACAAGTCCTGTCTTGCACCCAACAACCAACCAATATAACAATTTAAGAATTAATTTACTTTTAATTCACTTAAAGCCTTAATAATTTCTGTGTTTGGAACAGTATCAAAGGCCCTATCAAAATCCAAGGATATCACATCTGTAGACTGCCTTCTTCCAAAGCATGGATTATATTGTAAAAGAGTGACCCTTAAATATAGGGACAACAGCAACCTTTTCTCATTCTGTAGGAAGAAAATCATATTGTAACATTTTCTTTAGCACATTGGCTAAGTGAGGAATTAAAGAAGCAATAATACTTTTTAAAAAGTAGTCATTTAAACCATCTAGTCTTGCAGCAGAAGATGGAAAATGTATACCTGGAAATAATAGGGCGCTCATCCATTCCAGTTATATCCATTGTTAACACCTTGCTACCAATGGATATATTATTAACAAACACATACACAAGGGTCTACTTCAGAAGACTGAAAAAACAAAAGACTGAATCCCAAAAGACTGAAAATTCAAAATACTTAGGAGCAAGCCTCCGTGCGCCCCTCATGTGGGGGGCTGCACCCCCCCACACCCCCTACTAACTATATATACCAACTCCAAGATTGCACAACAGTGGAGAAGGGGCAAATTCCATCATCCAGTATTTTGATTTTTCAGTCTTGGTTTTTCACTCTTTTGAAGTAGACCCATCCACAAAGCTGTGAACTAATAATCTAGGATCACTTATAATTGTATGTTGAAAGCTAATATTGATATTCAGTATCCTTCGCATAGGCTGTAAAATATTTAAACAAAGTCTTGCTGGCACTTGAATTAATGACAAGTTGTTGTCTGTAAGAGCTTTTGGCTCACCTAACTTGTCTTCTGAATAACTTGTTTACAATATTGTAGTTAAACGATTTTTTAACATTGGGGATTTTCTTTTATTTAACCACAACCTTTTTCTTAGATCTTGAATCTTTTTATTTGACTACCACAATGGAAATTTACTAGTCCTAGATTTAACTTCTGCCACTGGAATATATTTATCATTTAGATTGTTTATATATCTGCACTGAATTTCCCATCGTTCATAAATACCTGGCCACTCATTACTATCTGCCAGTTTCACGTCCTAATTTTAAGATTAATAGTTCAAAATTGGAACTGCAAAATCTTCTGTAGGATACCTCTTGATAACACTTCCTAACCATGGCTACCTTAAACCTACATGGTATACAACAATGGCCAGCACAGTTGGTGGTCTTAAGTGTACTATTGACCCAAATTATATCTAGGATCTTACCCTTCCTAGTTGGACATGCTATCTCCTGGGTTTAAATTCAGCAAGCTTTTTTCAATTACATTGTTTATCACCTTAGTACTTGAAGAGGGAAACCTCCAGTCAACATCTGGTACTTTGATATCACCAGCAATTATAGCATATTTATTAACAAAACGGTGTTGTATATATTTACCATGCAGAATGTTATTCTCCATTCTCATACAGAGGGACTTATAAAATATGGGTAATGCTACTCAATGCTAGAAGTCTAAATCTCAAAATGCACTCACTCAACGCACTCTTTAAAATGGAGAACCTTGATATCTGTGCAGTGACTGAGACCTGGTTCAAGGCTCCAGAGAGCACCCCTGCACTACCAGGCTATAACTCATACCACACTTTTCAGCCATGTAACCTGGACCATTACACCAAAGGTGGAGGTGTGTCCATATTCATTATGGATATCCACACCTTCAGGCTAGTTGCTCAGCATAATGCATCCAAGGTTATCCAAGTATAACTAACTCTAGGCAAAACTGCAATCCAAATTGTAGCTTGCTACAGATCCCCCACCATGCCCCAAGATTCCCATTCCTCTTTTCTTGATGTACTGGAAATATTAGGGTTCAACCAAACACCCTAATAATGGGCAATTTCAACTACCCCACCATTAACTGGGAAAACTACTCATGTACCAACTCCTTCACACAACGCTTTCTGGAATTCATAAACTCCAATGCCCTAGATCAACTTATCCACACCCCCACCAGGGCAACAATGTCCTAGACCTAGTCATTACCAACATGAGTGACCAGTGTTCCACACCTGAAGTCAACTCCTCATTGGTCCGATCCAACCATAAGCTAATCACCCTTGATATCCACATCCCGCCCCCATCCCCCATTAAGGAAATCACGGTAAAAAATTTCTCCAAAGCCAACTTCATGCTTCTTAAGACAGAAGTGGTGAACTTCATGACACCCATGCAGATGGACAATACAGTTAAGACTGCTGAATCCTACACAAATGCACTCTATAAGTACTTACATGAGTGCATGGATCATGCTATACCAAACAGAACCAAGATGCTATCCTCCAAAAAAAAGGGAGCCAATCTGGTGGTCCCCTGCCATAAACAAACTGTACAACAGAAGGAAGAAATTGTTGCAAAAGAGAGTAAAATCCCATGAGTGGAGGAGCTCCCTGGTCAGCCTCAGTAAGAAGCTGAGATCCCTTATAAGATCCTCCAAAGCTAGCTATGAAAACAAAATCACTGCTGTTTCTAAGGACAACCACAAAGCATTCTATAGCTATGTCAAGAATCTCAATGGCAACACCCAGATCTGCTCTGAGTTACAGCACAACAGCATGAAAATTACAGAACCAACTGATATTGCCAACATCCTGGAAGATAGGTCCAGTGCTAACTTTACCCCCCCCCCCACCCCCCAAAAGAGCCCATATCTATACAGGAAGAATACAGAGTCCCTGTAATCACAACTATGCAGGTAAAAGCTGCACTCTCTAAAGCCAAAAATATATCATCCATGGGACCGGACAACATCCCAGGCTGCATTCTACATGAACTTCAGAACAAACTGGCTCCCCACCTAAGCACCATGTTCAATCATAGCCTCACATCAGGCTTTGTGCTCACTGAATGGCGTACAGCAACAGTTATCCCATGCCACAAAGGGGGAGCCACCACTGATCCTGGGAACTATCGCCCTATTAGCCTGACGAGCCTGGTCTGCAAGACCATGGAAAGTATCATCATGGAACTCATAAACAAAGACACTGGTAACCTCCAAACTCTGGATCCCACCCATTTCGGGTTTGTGAAAGGCAGATCATGCCTCCTGAAACTGATCGACTTCTTTGAGGCAGTCACCAAAGCCGTAGATGAGGGTAAGGTGGTTCACACAGCCTATCTTGACCTCGCCAAGGCTTTCGACACCATCCCCTATTCTGGAATTATAGCTAAACTCACTAAACTAGGTATAAATCCCTACATCACAAGATGGGTTGCCAACTGGCTCACTGACAGAACTCACACTGTAAAAGTTGCACACTCCAAATCTGACCTCAAACCAGTGACAAGTGGAGTACCACAGGGTTCAGTCCTGGGACCTCTTCTGTTTGGTATCTACTTCTCTGAAGCACAGGCTAACACAGAAGGCCTCTGGCTAATGAAGTTCACAGATAACTGCAAACTAGGAACCATAGTCGAGTCCCCAAATGATGTGGAAATCCTACAGAAGGGCCTCGCTGAGACAGATGCCTGGTGTCAGAGCCATGGCCTCAAGCTCAATGCAAAAAAAGTGCATTGTCATCCCCTTTGGTAAAAACTCTGTACTCATGAACTACTACATAAACAGCAGTCTACTTAACACCGAATGTGTGATAAGAGACCTTGGGACCCAGGTGGACAGTAGTCTGTCTTTTGATAGTCACATCGCCACAGTAGTCAGGAAGTCTTTCTACGTCCCACACCTCATCATAAAAGGGTTCTCATCCAAGAAAAAAGTGGTCATTGTTCCCCTCTACTTGACACTCATTAGACCCATTATAGAGTACAACGCCCCTTTTGGAATGTACCTCACAAGACACCTGCAGCAGTTGGAAAGGCCACAAAAGTACCTCACAAAGAGGATTACTGGCCTCAAACAGATGCCCTACACTGACCGTCTCAAAGAACTCCAGCTTTACTCCATAGCATATCACCTACTCCGAGGTGATCTCTGCCTAACATACAAAGCTATGTCAAACCCAGAACTGTTGGACATGCTACACCTAAAGAAATCCCAGTCCCTCTGAGCTACACAGTCTAGGGACCTAAACCTTGTCACCACAATAAACAGGACATGCTGGACGGATAGAGTCCTGTCCCAGAGACTTCCCATACTCTCAAACAGGCTACCCATCTATGTCAAGCAAAGTTCTTCATTAGCACTCTTCAAGAAAAATCTTGATGAGTGGATTGGAAATAGGAAATACACCCGGGGATCTCTTCTGTGTCTCTGCTTGAGAGTGGCACAGGAAAATAACTTTTTTGGGTGGCGTAAGCCAGGGAACCTTGTTGGCTAGGCTTACGTAGGCCCTTGAGCCGATAGCCTAGTACCTACCTATGAACCTATATGACTACATCCCATTTATGCTTTCCATCAGACATGCCAACAATAATAAATTCACATGTATCACAGCCTTGAACAGTGTCCGAACTAAACTTACTAACACAGACAGAAATAGTCCCACCAGCTCTCTTTTCACTTCTAAATACTTGGTACCTCCTCTAGCCTAGAATAATCAACAATTTGTTTTTATCACTAAACCATGTATCAGTAATCAATAAAATATCATAGTTTTTGCCAGCAGTTATAGTTTTTTATATCTCTAACTTTATTGCTTAAACTTTTAGAATGTGACTATAAACATTTTAACACATCATCGTATTTGCTATACTTCTTCATATGGTTCTCATCTTTAAAAAAAAACAAAACTTTTCACTATTTTTGTAAGCTACTGACCAAATACCCTGTTCCCTGGTGACTCAGATGAAGACCATAAAGGGTAAACTACCTAATTCTATTAATCTCCTCCTCCTCCTCCTCCTCCTCTTCCTCCTACAAAGTAATGGTTTTCTTAGAATTCTTCAAATGTTCGCTTTTAATAGCTTTAGTCATATGTCTAGAAACTGAAGTCAATTTCTCAGCAAAACACGGCACAAGAGGATGTAACAAAAAACTACAGAAAAGCAGACCTCCTTACTCAATGATATAATATATTTTACTTTTTTGATGGAATGTCCCAGTTTCAGTACAACCTACATCATTATTAGCAGCAGCTATTATCACAGTGTTATATTTTCTCATAACTGACAACAAGATTAGAGACAACATGATTAACACCAGAGATTTTAAATCCTTCCAAATGCAAACAGTAACTTGTTCCCTGTGGATTCTGGAGAGTAAGCTCTTTAAGACCATTAAAATTGGGCCCTCTATTACCAAAATATGAACATCTTTGGTAGAAGGGAAAGTATTAGTGAACTTGTCAATATTCCTACCAAATAACTAAACAGGAAGTATATCACTTGATAGAGATGTGTCACCTCCCAATGCCCTTCAGTGTTTTTTTTTCTTTCCAACTAATCATTCTCAGAGTCACAATCGAAGGACACAATCTAGCTCCAAAGTCTTCTCTTTCTGAAAACACAATCATTGTTATTTATATCAATAATATTCCTGTCAGTGATATTGACAGACTTATTGTTACACAATAATCCAGGACTAGGTGTGGGTGTGGGTATATCAGGATTCAACCATGTTTGGTGTGGTTTGATCATGAGGGGGAAGTCTGAGTGATTAAACAAAACTAAGCATGGCTAAATCCTGATATACCCACACACAGGAATAGATTATTGCAATTATGCAATTACATTACACTACTTAAGTAAGAAGTTGCTTACTTTTCTTTTAAGGACCCTTTATTCTTCTTCTACATTGTCTTTCCTATACTGACGTACTACACATCCTTATGGGATTCGTATTCACGTGCTTGCACAGTACGTCATTATAAGAGAAGGGACAGAGAAAAACAGAAGCTCCATTGCCATTTTTTTAACTATTAGCATCCTGAACAGACACCAACCTGGTTAACAGCAGGAAAAATGGTACTCTTCTTTAAGAGTGAATTTACAAGCTATCCTAAAAACTATAATCTAATAACTTGCCTTCCATCGATGTATAAACTATATACTGGAATTGATGCCAACAGAGTTTATAGTCATTTAGAAGAAAACTCAATCATGCAACAGAACAAAAGGTCAATAAAAGAAAGTCATATGGAACAAAGGATCATTTGTTATTAAAGTCAGAATGGAGAATTGTAAAAAGGGAAAGAATCTAAGTATGGAATGGATGGATTACACAAAAAGCATCTGACAGCTTCCCACATTCATGGATAAAGGAGTGCTTACAGATGTATAAGATGCAAACTACAATGAACAGTTACATTGCAGGGACCATGAAACAGTGGCAAACCACTTTGCAGTTAAGCCATGATAAAGCAAACATTATTATCCTAGGGATAAACATTCAATTCCAGGGTGACTCTGTCACTGCTGCTCTTTTGTCTTGCCCTTCAACCATTAAGCTGTCTACTTAACAGATTAGGTCATGGTTACAGTTTGGCTCCCAGAAAATATCAAAGTGCAAAGACTTCTCATTTTCTTTTTTGTGGATGATGTAAAAATGTCTAGTCATCAGATGAGGAGCTAAAAGCGCAACTTCAAGTGATCAAAACTTTCTCAGATGAAATAAGAATGTCCTTTGATCGTGATAAATGTGCAAAAGCTGCATTTAAAGCAGGAAAGCTGCAGCACCAATAACTTAGTCTGGGACAAGAATGTTATAAAAAGGAAATTGAGCAGGAGGGAGTGTACAAACATTTGGGAATAAATGAAGGATTTACAATAAAACATGAACAAATGTGAACAAAACTCAGTAAGGAATATTTTAGAAGATAAAATGAACACTGAAACCAGCCCTGACATATAGGAACAAGGTCCAAGCTATAAATCAATTTGCTCTTCCTGTTCTAACTTACAGTTTTGGGGTGACTGACTGGCCCCAAAAGGTATTGGATCATTTGGACATGAAAACAAGAAAAATTATTTATGCTTGTCAAACGATATATGAAAATCAGTGTATACCAAGATTATATATTCCTCATTCTGAAGAAGGTATGGTCATCCTTGAAATTTATTACATGTATAGATCTGCAATCAGAGGGCTGCATACAATCTGCTGACCTCTGGTTAATATTTGGTGGCCCAGGATAGTGGACTGCATACAAGCTGGTTTACAAAGTCCATTAAATGTGTGGAGAAACAGACAAATGCAGGTTCTGTAAAACAGAGCTGAAAATAGTTGCACATCTTGTGTGATGCACTAATGGCAGAAGGCCTGTATACTGAAAGTCATAGTAATGTGGCAAGATTATTGCAGTGGGCATTGTGCAAACATTACAATACTGAAGGAGCTGAGAAGCATTGGAAATATGAGTCACAAAGCATTATAGAGAATAATGAAGCTTGTATCACGTGGGATTACCCGTTACCAACAGTTCAAAAAATAGATACGAGAAAACACAATATAATAATCCATGAAAAGAAGGCAAAAGTAGCATTGATCACTGAAATTGCTACATCCAGTGATTACAGTGTTTTATATACAGAGACACACAAATTTATAAAATACCAGGATTTACAGGTAGAAATGAGGGCAATGTGGAAGAAAGATACCCAGACAGTTCTAGTAGTAGTTGGAGCAACAGGTCTTATAAAATATAATTCACAGTCATGTTTAGATATGCTACTGACACGTGTAACTCCATATGAATTGCAGAAGGAGTCAATTCTGGGCACATCGTGGGTGCTGCGAAGAGCACTTTTGGCTAACATCAAAGACTGAAGCAATACTAATTTCATGAACTTATGACTTAAGAATGGGGTCCATTCCCGTTATTGTATTAGAAACCCAAAAGACTCGGAAAATTAAACCAATGTACTGTGTTTGAATAGTAATGGGAATTTATTGTTTAATTAACTGAACAGAATTAACAATACAGATTTATTTGCTATTACTAAAGTTGTCTGATTCGTGATTTACAGTTACCATGCTAGGTAATACATTGATAGCTTCAAGTGGTGTTACAGAACATCATTCATAGTCAAGTCCATAGTATTAATGTTTTCTGTATGAATACCAACTTCATATCTCACATGTAATGTTGAATCCCACTCTTGGATGTCATCTATCTGGCAACTATTTTCACATTCATTATTAAATGGTGTTTGTGTTTCTTTACACTTTGGAATAATAACATTGTGAAACAGGTGTGTTTCCTGTTATCATCTCTATTGTTGTCCCATGACTCTAGTATTATACATTTTTGCATATGATTTCTTGTACATCTCATTCTGAAGTATTACTTGCATACATATTGCATTAAGTACATCAGACCAAGAAAGCTCTACGTTGTAGGTCATTTAAGTAAATCTCAGCTATTTGTTCCATGATATATTCAACTCACCAAAATAAGGGAGAAGAAAGTTGTAATACCTGCACATCAACCCACAGTTCACCACTTCCACCATTAAACACACTAAACATGCACCCAACACTCAAAGCACATCACTGCATTTTAGCATTGATTAAAGATACAAGATGTGTCCACTCCTCTTGTGCCTGCTCAGTGACCTTTCCAATTACTCACTTACCTGTTCTGAGCAAAAATAAGATTACAAAATGCCACTTCTAGCCCTTAAAAGGAGGGGAGGCATAACTAAAAAAAACCCAAAACAAAAAAAAAAAAAAAAAAAAAAAACTTTAGATCTCTCCAAACAACTTTTTCAGGCATTACCAAGCAGAAAATGCAGTCTACTTAAGGATGAGAGTATTTACTGGCCTCCTGACTTCTGATTGGCCATTGACCTTGCCTATCTCTCAGTTACCCTCTTCAAGTTGAAAAATGAAGATTAAAAAAAATCTGACATTAGCCCTTAAAAGGACCAGCAATATAAATAAAGTAATATCACTTTAGATATCCTTGATTTACCAAGCAAGATAACAGATTACTCTGATTTGGTCACATGTACAAGAAAACAGAAGATGATTCTGTTAAACAGATTTGAGAAATACAGAAAGATGGCAAGAGGAGATAATGATGTCCAGCCAAGAGATGGATGGATGGGCTGCATGAGAAAGGACCTGTGGCAGTCAGACATGGCTGTCAAAGATGGTAAGAAACTGGGATTGGCTTGACAGAGATGGTTCAACAAATCATGTAAAAAATGATTCACATATAAGAAATAGAAAGTAGGAGATTCCATTCTGTCTTCCTGCTGGTAAACACACGGGATATCTCAGATAGGTTTGGATCACTTTAATGCTGGATTCAATTTGAAATGCATATATGCTTATCTGTCAAGTCCTTACTGTTTGTTACAATATTATGAAACCAACTTCTATAATGTGAGGTTATCACAATAAGAACTTGTTTAAGACTAGAACACTGGCCCTCTTTGAATTTAGCTGTGCTCTGTTCCAAATCATGTATACAGTGCTCAAAAACTCATAACTGGAGTTCTGATCCGAAAATATAGACACTTACAAAAGTGTTCCATGCAGGAGAGAACTTTAACTGACCATTAAGTTACAATATTTTCTTATGTTTTCCTCTATTTATTATAAACTTTCCATCATATGTTACTCATATGTATTACCTTCTACTTTCCAAAGATGTCTGGATGACTTGTTTTCAAAGAAACTTGAGTAAGACATTTCTGCCTACCCATCACAAATGAAGATAATAAATTCTGACAAGGAAGAAAGAACATTTTATTGTTAATAGAGTATGCACAGTTTTCTCTTTTTCTGTTACTAACAGTTAAGCCACAATTAATCTTAAATGCCAGCAATAAAAGATATGATGAAATTTTAGGCATAAAACAAAAGTGATCTTTCATTATCTGGCGAACATTTCATACTGATAATGAAAACAACAGCCCTTTCAAATCTATGCGACTGATCACTAGTTTATTAATGAAGATTACATGTTCAGTACATCAGAGCTGCGGTGGTGGTGCTGCGGTAGCGTTGTTGCCTCACAGTAAGACGTTGTCCTGTTCGATTCTCAGCTTAAGCGTCTTCTGTGTGGAGACATGCGTGAATGGGCATACCTTCGTTGAAGGTTGTACGCCATGGCTGGCAACTCGGTATGTAAAAATCTAATGCCAATCATTAGCGGACCGGAGTTCCACTGTGGCGACCCCTAACCGGGAAAAGCCGAAAGATGCAACAACATGTACAGTACATCAGTCAGCCCGTCTTAGCAAAGTGCAGTTTTGGAAGATCACACTGATAAACCCTACTTTTTACCCTTTGGTAAATCAGTGTGTTACTTTGTCCTTGCACAGCAAACCAACATAAAAGTTCCTCATTTCATCTGGTAGCATACTGTTTCTAAATGAAGTGAAGGGAAGCTGGAAGAAGCATAATGCTGAGGCCAGCACTGTTCTTTCTCCTCATTTTTTCAGCAAAGTGATATAGACAGAATTGGAAACATCATAATATTATTTTAAAGTGACATCACAGTCTTAAATAACAACCAACTGCTCTAAAGTTCACAGTTTTCTAGGAATGCAGGCATTATTTAGTACTGTTTATCTACAAACCGAAATGCAAATATCGAACAATATTGTAAATGTCACAAGTAGTTAAATAATTAAATATTTATGCAGTTCCACAATCAGCAATGTAGTACAGTTATTGGCTATGCTCTAATGCTCTTATAGGTTCATAGGTTAGTACTAGGCTAACTGCCCTTGTGAGCCATTTTAAGCCTAGCCAATTATCCTTTGTGAGACTCAAACCCTGCACCTTGTGTTTGTAAGGCAATCACCTTAACCATTAGTCCACCTTTTGATGGACTGTAGTGAGACTCTCATCTCTGAAAAAAGTTAGAGCTCTCCTTACTTTCTTTTCTTACAGTGTATTTAATTAAGTTTTTTTATATTTAATATTGATACTGCTTTATCCTCAAATCACCTCATTTGATTATGTGCATATAAACAGCGCCCCATTTACCGGAGATATAACATTTAATCAGTAAGTATTTATGTGGTCCTAAGAACGCAGTACCACCTTCTGTGGTAGTATACTGATCATTGCTACAAGGCATCAGTAAAGAAGCCGGCATTGTTATAGAATGATGCTAAAAGCAGAAACAACTTTAGAGCAGGAGAGTGAAATGGGCAGCTTCCCAGTTCCTTACTTAGTGGAAGCCCAGATCCTTCACAGTAAAGTCATCATGGTTCCTAAAACAGTTCTTATGTCCATGATCCCAACAACCATAATGCAGCTAGCCTTAAAGAGAGACTCATTTAGTTTCTTGTAAAAACAAACCAACCCAAAGTATAATCTGTCGATTTCCTAATGCCTGCCTTGGTTATAATCGTAAGTAGTTTGCCACCAAGTGTTACCTAGCTGACGTTGCTGTCACACTATCGGGAAATTTTAAAAGGACATATCAGACATGCTGCAAAGGATGACACTTGTCAGTTTTGAAGAGAAGGCTAAAAATGGTAGAAAGCCACCAGAAGACAAGCATATTGCTAAAGCATTCAATACAACAATGAAATTCATGTTTGGATTTGTTATACTGTTTATTGTATAAACAGAAATGAAAAAAGTAACAAAACATAGCATTAATTAAAATGTAACAACACCAGTCAATGATGCAAAATGTATTGGCTAAAAGCAAAAAAAGTGAATGGATCAAATAAATCAAACCATGTTAAATAGATGAATACATGGATTAAAACCTGAATAAAATAAACATACCTTATTGGACCTTTTAAAGCCAAAGCTTTTAAAGAGCATTGGGGCCTGCTAAAGCCAACTAGTTTCAAAACTTCATACCCAGATAGAAGAAAGCCCAAGTCCTAGAAGTTGTGAACCATACTTCTAGAACACCAAGCATTCCTCAGGTAACAGAGCAGATAATATGCAGGGGTATATGGAACAAGTAGCTATTTCACAAAAGAGGAGACCCATGTAGTGCATGACTAACTGAATAAGGAGTAGAACTTTAAAAGTGATGGAGGGGACAGCTGGTAGGTAGTGAAGTTCCTGAAATGATGTGCAACACGTGGCAACAAGAAGTACCAGTTAGTAACCGGGTAGCAAAGTTTTGCATTAGCTGGTGTTCATCAAGTGCATGACCAAGAAGCCGTTGGTATAGGGAATTACTGTAGTGGGGCCAAAAAGAGAAATGGGTATACATAACCACAGGCAGGTCTCCTGATGGTACAAGATGCTTGATCCAGGATATATTCCTTAGATGAAACCAGGCAATTGATACCTAGTTTTACATGTCAGACCATTGTCAATGATAATGCAGCTTCTGTGGCACTGGTGACTGTGTCAGTGATAACTCAGCTTCTGTGGTACTGGTATACCAATGATAACTCAGCCTCTGTGGTACTGGTGCGTCAATGATAACTCAGCTTCTGTGGTACTGGTGTGTCAATGATAACTCAGCTTCTGTGGTACTGGTGTGTCACTGATAACTCAGTTTCTGTAGTACTGGTGTGTCAATGATAACTCAGCTTCTGTGGTACTGGTGGGTCAATGATAACTCAGTTTCTGTAGTACTGGTGTGTCAATGATTACTCAGCTTCTGTGGTACTGGTGTGTCAATGATAACTCAGCCTCTGTGGTACTGGTGTGTCAATGATAACTCAGTTTCTGTGGTACTGGTGTGTCACTAACTCAGTTTCTGTGGTACTGTTGTGTCAATGGTAACTCAACTTCTGTGGTACTGGTATGTCAGTGATAACTCAGCTTCTGTGGTACTGGTGTGTCAGTGATAACTCAGCTTGTGTTGTACTGGTCCAGTGATATTCTGGTTAAAGGCACAGTATTATGCTCTCTGAACCAGAATGAATTATGATGTTTCTAACCAGCGTTTAACAGCTTCACCTCTCTGAGATCTAGATGAATTTTCCTGTCATATTTTCTTTCACGTCAAAGCAGAAACAAATACATATTATATACAGCTGTTAAAAACTTTTGGTAAGATGGCTTCTCAGCCAAACTCTATAAAATATATAATGGCAGTATGGTACACATCCAAACACAGCTGTTTAACTGTATTATCCATCAAATCTTCTATCATTCATAGCTCAGTGAAATGTGAATTATAACCTTCCTTCTTCCTTACTTTAGACCCTTATCTGGTCGATAATTATCATCCAGTTTGTTTCCTAAACTGAGACAGCTAGGTGGTTAGTCAGGTATGGAAACTGCCTCCCCTGTATTTAGGAATCTGTAGTGACCTGCAATAAGCTGTTTTTTTTTATCTAACCTAGAAAATGCTTCACTTTGATGCTGTTCATTATTGCAAGATCCCAGATCTTCTTGATTATATGCACACAGAAATACATTTTTCACTTTCTCCAAAATCCCTTAATTTGACATAGCTTTTAAAATATTCCCTCATTTTCCAGCATTAATCTTCTCTAACTTTTTGATGCCATTACAATTTTAATCTTGTCACAAAATTTATCAAACTATAAATGTGAAGTTGTTTAATCTTGCCATTCATTCTTCACTGATGGGTTCGGAGCCGATCCTCGGCTCCAACACAGCCGACTAGTAAGCTCAAAGTTTTCTAGTAGCTCGAGACCCAACCCATTATCCCACAATGCACTGCTGGAATTACCTCAGATCTAGTTTGCCGCGGCATGGTTTCCAGCATTGCTCGAGACTATTATTGGGAGTTTTCAACTTTCAGCGAGTTTTCTATTTGAATTTTATATCTTTTACTATTATAACTATATACGTTATCTAGTTAGCAGTTGTTTTCTGTTTTTCCCCCTTTTTCCCAGTAAAAATCTTCTGATTGCCTTCGGCCTTTTGGCCTTGGGCCTTTTCTTATAGCTTGTTAGATAGAGTTGCCCTTTTGGGCTTTTTGATATTGGATTGCTATAATCATCTCTAACTTTAACTATTTTATATAGCTAAATAGTGTTGTTACTAGTTGCCTTTTTGGGCTGTGTGTACTGTGTGTAGTTAATTAGATTTATCCTCTCTAACTGTAACTATCTTATATAGTTAAATAGTGTGTTTTTTTTCTCTTTTTTGATTTTGTGAATAGTAGTTAGTACTATGTCTGAATAGAAGGAAAAGCATCCAAAGTCTGGGTTTAAAAAATGCCCAGACTGCAGACAAAAGATGTCCATTATGGATGCCCATGTGCAGTGTGTATACTTTTTGGGTGAGGTGCACCTGCAGAAGTTATGTAGTATCTGCCACTCCTTTTCTACTAGAGTGCTTGCAGAAAGGAAGAGGAAGTTAATTGATAGAAGTATTATCAAAACCCTTTCTCAGAGGCATTGTCTGACCAGGATGGGAACAGCAAATTGTCCAAATCTTCATCAGAATCCAGGACAAAGAAAGGAAAAAAGTCAGAAAGTGTTGTGACTTCAGCTCCACTGACTTCAGAGCCGACAGTCTGTTCTTTTTGGAACCGGGACACTGCTCTGGAACCGGTTGCCGAAAAACCTCCCTCTTTACTGCTCCAGTCAGCTCCATCTGTTTACTTCTCCAGGTCTTCTCTCAGCCTGTCCGATCTAGATATGGACCGGCTGGTTCAGAAACTCTTAAAGGCACCAGGCCTAGCTAAATTGCTGTTGGCTCAGACCCAACCTTTGGAGCCAAAGACCATTACTCCTGAATTGTCTGCTCCTCCTCCAAGCCATACCGGACCTTCAGAGCCGGAGGAGGCTGACCTGATGATTGTGGATCCCTTGGAGCCGACACCTGTTCCAGTGTTGTTGGCTCCATCTGCTCAGATGTCCTTGGTGCCAACTGGGGACTCTAGGAGCTGATACTCTTCGGTTGGGTCTGGGGAGGATAGTCGCACCGACTTGTTGGTGCCGACTCTTCCTCTCAGGCCTTCGGCTTGGGTGAGCTTGGCTCCTACCTCAGGCTCAGAGCCCACGGCTTCGGTGCGAGAGGGGATCGCAGCTCCTCCTGACCCATCGACTCCTTCTCATTGGAGCCGTGGTGCATTCGAAGCCACGAGGTGAATGTTGTCTCCTAAGACTTCCTCATCTCAAGGTCTGGCCTCTTCCTCCCTAAAGTGCCTGTGTCAGTTTCTGTTTCCTCTGGTCATCCCAAGCGTAGAGACCCAGAGCCTCAGGTAGCCCCATCGGGCACTCCCTGCTCTTCTGAGACCTCTCCAGAAGTTCTCCCTGAAGAAGTTCCCAGGAAGAGATTATGCAAGAGGAGGCATTTGGACTCCCCACAGGAGTCTCTAACATCAGACACCAACTTGGATGAATCAGAAGGGTCCCCTAGATCCCCCTCTGAGGGAATCTCCTTTATGGAGATTCTTGAAAGTCTTAGGCAGAGGGGTTATTGGCAGTCCAAAAGCCCTACTGAGGATGAGTCAATTCTTCTGAAGGCATTCGTGTCTCAACCTTCCACCTCTTGGGTGTCTCTGCCCTATGATGAGCTTATGGATCTGGTCTCTTGTAGGGCATGGGGGTCACCAGAATCTATGGAACCTGTTCCTAGGAGGCCGAATAAGTTTATTTCTGCCCCTGTAAATAAGTCCTTAATGACCAAGGTAGTCCCTGTTGATGCCATGGTGGTGACGGCAGCCACCAAAAAGGAAATATCTGAGACTTCCTCATCTATCCATCCTCCTAACAGAGAATCTAGGATCATGGATAGATATGGGAAACACATGTTTAGTTCAGTGACTTTTTCACTCAGATCACTGAACTACTTGACCCATTTTACCAGACTGCAGAGAGATCTTCTTAAGGAGTTTGGAGATACTCTTCAGAGTGCTGTAGCTACAAGTGTATCTGACAAAGTTGCTACCCAGGTCGCTGCCCTTAATTCGATAGTTAACTCGTCCATGCATCTCGTATCTTACGCAGCTGATGGTTCAAGTAGAGCTGCAGATACAGGAATTGCTCTTCATAGGCATGCCTGGATGCTACTCTGCTCCTTTGCAGAACCCTTCAAGTCTTCCTTTACAAATACCCCGTTTTACGGCTCATCCTTGTTTGGGCCAAAGGTGAAGGAGACTTTGACCGGGTGTGAACAAGTAGGAAAGACTCTGTCTGCCATTGTCTGTTTTTCCACCCCCACTCGACCCTTTTCTAAAGGTCAGAGGGGAGGAAAGATGTGGTTACAGAAAGCCCAAGGAGCCTTTCAAGATACACGTGGAGAACCCCCCTCCAGAGGCAGAGAAGGGGGTTACAATGGAAGACGCTGCCCTCATGGCAGAGGGGGTCCGCAACACCAGGGTGACAGAGATCACTTCTCTGGTCAGTCCTACCAGCACTCCTGAAGGAAGGCCCGGCTGTCCTACTCTGGAGACAGTCAGGGGTCACTTGTCATTATACCCAGAAGCCTGGCTAGATATAAAAAAATGACATTTGGGTATGAAGTATAATTTCCAGGGGGTATTTCATACCGTTCAACACTCAGCCCCTTCTCATCAAAAAAATCCCGGATGTTCCACCCAGTCACAGGGAACAGGCAGCAATAGAGGTATGCTGATTGCTAGAAAAAAGAGTCATCCAGCCAGTCCCGGCAGACCAAACAGGATTCGGAACTTACTTAAGATTCTTTTTGAATCCAAAGAAAACAGGGGACTGGAGACCCATTTTGGATCTCAGCAGACTCAACCAATTTGTGAGGAAAGAGAAGTTCCGAATGGTCACGCTACAGTCTATACTTCCCTTTTTAGGGAAGGACAATTGGATGTGCTTGATCGATCTCAAGGATGCGTACTACCACATAAAGATAGCCAGACCATCCAGGGATCATCTGCATTTCTGTCTGGGAGCCAATCATTATCAATTTCGAACTCTGCCCTTTGGTCTCACTACAGCCCCCAGAGTGTTCACCAAGTGCATGGCAGTAGTCACGGCTCACCTGAGGTGTCTAGGATTCCAGGTGTTTCTGTACTTGAACGACTGGCTCCTTACCTCCACCGCCAGGCATCAACTTCTTCAAGTGGGAGAGGCTACTCTGACACTCTGCGATCGGCTAGGCATTACAGTCAACTTCAAAAAGTCTGCCTTGTTGCCATCGCAGCATATCATTTTTATAGGGACAGAATTAGACACATCAACCACCACTATTCGTCTTCCACCAGAAAGGGTTTGTATTCTTTACCAACACATCACGTCCTTGGTATCAAAGAACAGAGCACCAGCTGCAGAGGTATTGAAAGTGCTAGGATTGATGGCAGCCGCAATCTTGGCAATCCCGTTAGCAAGAATGCATATGAGGATCCTTCAATGGCTCCTATTCATGCAATGGTCTTACTAAGAACTTCTAATGAATCACATGATCCTGATAACCAATTCCTGCAAGAAGGATCTTCAGTGGTGGTTGACGTTTCTTCATGTCACAATAGGACATCCCTTCATGCTACCCCCTCCAGTTGCCACTGTGACCACGGACGCTTCCCTGATAGGGTGGGGGGGCATTTTCAGGGAAAGACTGCCCAAGGCACATGGACAGATTAAGAATCACATCTGCATATCAATGTCTTGGAGATGAGAGCAGTACTTCTAGCATTGCAATACTTTCAGGACTCTCTTCCTCTAGGGACAATTGCAATACAGACAGACAACATGTCAGTGTCTTGTACCTGAACAAACAAGGCGGGATCAAGTCTTACCCCCTTTGCCAAGAAGCCCTCAGAGTATGGCAGTGGGCAGTGTCATCCCAGCGCTTTCTGTTAGCAATTCGTATCCCAGGCAAATCCAATGTCATAGCGGACAAACTGAGCAGGGCAATTTTATTGCCCCATGAATGGTCCCTCAAACAAGAGATTGCAGACAGGATTTTCCGTAAATACAGCCAACCTTCCTGTGACCTGTTTGCCAGTCATATCAACAACAAATGCAGAAGCTATTTTGCCCTGATTCCCCTGCCAGGTCAGTCCCCGAGGAATGCTCTTGTTCACGATTGGCCCCCGGGTCTCCTCTACACATTTCCCCCAATTCCTCTGATGCCCAGATTTTTACAGAAAGCAAAGTTGCTGGGATGGACAATCATCCTTATAGCCCCTCATTGGCCTCAGCAGATTTGATTTCCATTTCTTTACCATCACATTCTGGAAGACCCATGGATCCTGGACCCAGTTCCAGACTTATTGACACATCTATCAGGGGATCTTCATCCATTATTTCAGACACTGAAGCTAACCACTTGGCTGCTCCAATTCTCCACATAGCCAGGCTTTATAATCTTTCCCATGACACTAGTCAAATTTTTTTGGCTTCCCATAAGCCTTCCACTAGAGAATTGTATTGTAGTAAGTGAAAGAGATTCTCCATTTGGGCTTCCTCTCATAATATTGACCCTTACCAAGCGCCATTATCTTCTATTTTACAATTCTTGACAGAAATTTTCAACAAAGGAGCAGCGGCTGCTATGGTGCGGGTACAACTACCTGCTATAACTAATTTCCATCTAGGAATCGATGGATTGAATATTATGGCTCACCAGTTGTCTAAAGCTTTTCTAAAAGGTTTCTTTCACATGAGACTTCCAGTGAAGACTCCTTATTCTCCCTGGAATTTGAATTTTATGTTATCTTGCATCATTCTTCTTCCTTTTGAGCCTGCATCATCTTGTGAACTAAAATTTCTATTGTGGAAAACTATCTTCCTAGTAGCATCACTTCAGCCCGCAGAGTGTTAGAGCTCCAAGCCCTATCCATCAAGCCTTCTTATATGGTCTTTCATGCTGATAGAGTATCTCTCAGGACAAACCCATCCTTTTTGTCTAAAGCATGTTCTGAGATTAACATCAATCAAGTCATTGAGTTGCCCGTTTTCTTCCCTAATCACACCAACAAATTGGAATATATGTTGCACAAACTCGATGCTCACATACAACTTAGATTTTATTTAGACAGAACAAAAGATATTAGGAAATTAGATCAGCTTTTTGTGTCTTTTTCTGAGGCCAGAAAAGGTAACCCAGTTGCCAAAACAACTCTAAGTGGCTGTTGGATTGTATCACTTACACCTATTCTTGTCATAACATGCCCTTGTCTAGTAAGGTGAAAGCTCATTCAACCAGAGCAGTTTCTACCTCTTCAGCCTTTCAAGCCAAATTACCTTTGGACAACATCTGTGTGGCAGACACATGGTCTAAACCTCACACTTATAACTCATTACAAAGTGGATAAGGCCTCCAGGGACAGGGCTTCATTTGGTTCTACGGTTCTAAAGAGTGTACTTTCGTGAGCCACCCAAGATCAGGGTGCTAGGGACGCTACCCATCAGTGAAGAATGAACGGCGAGATTGAACAACTTCACATAAAGAAGTTATGTACTCACCGTAATGTTCCATGTGAGTTGTTCCATCTCGCCTTCATTCTCATGTCCCTCCCTCCTTTCCCCTCCTGGCTGGCAGTTGACCTGGAGGCTGTCTTCATCCTGTTTTTTTTTCAATGTGTCTTCATTACTAGGCAGAATAATTATTGTATTTCTATTTGGTATGCAGCAAACAAGATCTGAGGTAATTCCAGCAGTGCATTGTGGGATAAGGGGTTGGGTCTCGAGCTACTGGAAAACTTTGAGCTTGCTAGTCGGCCACGTCGGAGCCTGAGGATTGGCTCCGAACCCATCAGTGAAGAATGAAAGCGAGATGGAACAACTCACATAGAACGTTATGGTGAGTACATAACTTCTTTATTTCCAGCAAAATACTTATTTTCCTACAAAGCTTTCTCTTCCTCCAGTGTAATCCTATCATTTTCCCTTTCACCACACCATTATATTTCGAGGGATGTCCACCACACACGCACACACACACACACACACACACACACACACACACACACACACACACACACACACACACACACACACACACACACCTCTCTCTCTCTCTCAGACACACACTCTGGTTTGCCTATCAGAACTGACCCAGTAGACACTCATATTTTTGTATGCAGAACTGTTACTGTGGGATGAGTCAGTGCTGGATTAATGCACCAGATGCTGATGCTCATGCAGATTTATCTTGTAAAGTGAATTATTAGCTGTCTTAGGGCCAAAATGATCTCAGCCTATTCTCAGAATTGCTGTGCGTGTACACACACACACACACACACACACACGCACACACACACACACACACACACACACACACACACACACACACACACACACACACACACACACACACACACACAATGACACCATACTTCTCAACTTGGAAACATCAAAACTATGGATAAAGGCTCATGAAAAATAGGTGCAAATCTGCACACTGATTAACATAACATTTGCATACATAATTATGTAACCCCATCCACTCCAATGGAATTGGGGGATACCAACTTTCAAAGCAAACTGAAGAACAGACATATCACCCCAGACCCTCCAGTAAATGGCAACCATTTTTATTTTAAATGTGTAGAAGTGATGTTCACTAGGAAGGGAGAATATGAACCTTAGAATTTTGTTTTTGCTGACTTGCAGTATGTGGGTTTTGTGGTAAAAGTAGGGCATTTAATGGAAGGCAATATTCTAATCTTAGCAAAAGAATATTATAGTTTGCTAGGACCTCCAAAAGTCATTCTCTGGCTTACTGATCAGTGGCATAGCTAGAACTTGTGCCGCTTGGGGCTGTCTGAGTTTGCTGCCCTTCCCCCCTCACAAAATCATTGTTGAATGGGGCTCCCTTACACAGCTCTCCCCCTTGCAGCCATTCCAATGTCCCATTACTTGGCTATTTAACCCCAGTTACCATAAACACTGTAATGTGCATACTGCTTTATTTCTACAATGATTATTTGTATTTCATTTAAAACTTTTATTTTATATTTTATAGCACAAACACTAATAGACATCTGCTAAACAAAGCAATACAGTCTCACAATGAAAATAGACAGTATTAAAATATCTCTGCCCTTGAAACTCACATTCATTGAAACACAATTGAAACCCACATCCAAAGAAAATGCAAAAGTCATCTAAATAATTCCACATTAAAGAGATCTGTAACTCATGAAGAGGTTGCTGCTAGCAAACACCTTTATACTTCATTGTTTCATCTACAAATAAAATGCCTGTTGCCCCAGAACAATAAATTGCCTATGTTACATTAAAAAACTGATAAGCTAGTAATATTGCAATAGGGAATGGATGGCAAACTGATAACAGGTTCATAGTTACTAGGTATCTCTGCCAAAGAGAAAATTCTCAGGACTGCAGCATCCACCTCTTTTAAAAGTACAACACAGTACAGTATCAACAATCCATCTACATACTGTGGGAGTAGAACCCACAGCCTTTTGCATCAAAAACAAGTATAGTACCTGTTGTGCTACTAACACAAACAGACTTGGCATAAGCAGAACTAAACTTCTCCTCCTGAAGAACTATGCAGTACAAGAAATCTGGAAAAAGCCAAAAGTTATTGGGGGGGGGGGGAGACAAAGGCCCCAAACCAGGAACATATTCTAAACATTGCTTGTATAATTTTAGAAAGTTGCTAGAATAAAATGTTTTGAGTTACTATGCATTTCCTGAAAAATAGAATGGCTGAAACATAAATGGTTATCATTATTTAGTCAATTAAATTCTCACTGATTTGCCAGAAAACCACAAATTTGAAGAGGAACAGACCAAATTATGAGACAAACATTCTGTGAAACTTTGGAAAGTTGAGAAACTCTTTGACTCATGAGTGGTGGTATGGGTAGAGAATTTATGCTTTTGCTCTTTGTACCTAAGGTACAAGGTTTGAGTCTGAGTAACCTGAGTAATCTTTTAGTTGTGGAACTTATAGTCATAATGGAAGATTGGTTAAGAGGTTCTTTACTTGACCGCTTTCGGCAAACCCCAATCCAGCCCAAATGAAAGGCTCGCTATGCCAGAAGATTGCTGCATTACCAATAAATTACTTGGCAGCAGCACTAAAGTGTAACTCGGCAATCAAGGCTTTTTACAGGGGAACAAGGTTCTTTACTCGACCGCTTTCAGCCAACCCCAATCCACCCCAATTGAAAGGCTCGCTACGCCAGAAGATTGCTGCATTACCAATAAATTACTTGGCAGCAGCACTAA